>NC_047514.1:25633050-25933050 GCF_902827115.2 Pseudochaenichthys georgianus | reverse complement strand
GTGTAACAGCTCAGAGAGGTAGGGCGGGGCCATTGAGGGCTTTAAAAGTAAATAAAAGAGTTTTAAACTGAATCCTTGAATGAAGGGGCAGCCAGTGGATTGAAGCTAAAATGGGGGACAGGTGCTCGTGTTTGCGTGTGCCATAGTAGCCGTGCTGCTGCATTTTGCACTATCTGCAGGCGAGCAAGGGAGGACGCACTTATCCCAATATATAGTGCATTACAATAATCCAAGCGGGAGGTGACGAAGGCATGGATTACCGTTTCAAAAAGGTCACTATTTATAAAAGGCTTTATTTTGACTAGCTGCCTGAGGTGGAAGAAGCTGTTTCTAACTACTGCCTTGATGTGGCTGTCCAGCTCGAGTTCAGGCTCCATCTTTATCCCAAGATTTGTGATGGTAGGCCTGAAGGTCGCTTTGAGTTCTATGAAATGTGATGAAATGACTGCAGCTGGTAAGAATGTAGCTCATCTGTATTACCAAATAATAGATTGTACATTAAAACCATCAATGAGCAATATACAGCAGAGCACTTATGAATGTATTTGTGTTTGTGTGTTTACAGGATGACAGCACAGCCCTGTCCATCGCCCTAGAGGCGGGACATCATGACATAGCAGTGCTCCTTTATGCACATGCCAACTTCTCCAAAGGACAGACAGGGGTAAGTGGGTGCAAACGAACATTTAAACAAAGTATTTGTGAGTAGTTTCCCTAAAACGTGTATTGTGTTTATATGTTTTAACAGGCAGCTGCTCGTCACAGCAGCAGGTCTCTGTCCTCCTCTGGTGGCAGAAACACCTTCGAATGAGCTGATGCCCCAAAGGCTGATGCTTTTTGGATCTTACTTTTGAGGTGATTCAGTATCATAGCCTTCATAACAGGGGGGCAATTTGAACAGTGTCAGTATCTTACTCAAACTTTTCATTTAAATGACATTATGCTAGTTATTCTCTGAAATGTATTAATGCATAGTATGTATTAACTCGGCAGGTAACATATGCATGGCACAGTTATTGTTAATCCATCTGAACAAGGGTTGATAATTAATGTTTGTATCCGGCAATCATCTAATATTTACAATCAATTGTTTCTTTAATCACTATAATTGTTATTTTGCAAATTATATTTTATTCTGATATGTTTTAATATATGTATGCAAAATAGTATTATAATATTATTAGGGCTGTCAAGTTAACGCAAAACAAAATTAACGCCACTAATTATTTTAACGCGATTAACGCATGTGTATTTTGTGTCCTCGGCCGCCCCGTAGTTTCAGAGCGCATCGAGTTTAAAATACCATCTACAAGCTGATGCTGATCCTGCGTCTGCTTGCGGCAGACCACACTTCCACGCTCACCGGCAGGCACCGACTGGCCATCGGGAGGACCGTGTGTGTGTGTGTGTGTGTGTGTGTGTGTGTGTGTGTGTGTGTGTGTGTGTGTGTGTGTGTGTGTGTGTGTGTGTGTGTGTGTGTGTGTGTGTGTGTGTGTGTGTGTGTGTGTGTGTGTGTGTGTGTGTGTGTGTGTGTGTGTGTGTGTGTGTGTGTGTGTGTGTGTGTGTGTGTGTGTGTGTGTGTGTGTGTGTGTGTGTGTGTGTGTGTGTGTGTGTGTGTGTGTGTGTGTGTGTGTGTGTGTGTGTGTGTGTGTGGCGCGAGCGAGAACGCACACACCTTATGTGTTGTTGTTGTTGTTGTTGTTGTTGTTGTTGTTGGCATCTGGTGCTAGCTAGCTGCGCTAACGGATATAAGGAGCTGTTTAAATGAAAACAGAGGAGCGACATTTCGCCGACAACTGCGCCGAGCACTTGACTTGATGCAGGAAGCCAGACAGCGGGACATTGTACGAAAAGTCAGCACGGATAGTGCGCAACATGATTGCAGCGTCCAGGCAGCTCCCGTTCGAGCATATGCCTTGAGTTGCACATAGCTCCAACGATCCATCACACACACACACACACACACACACACACACACACACACACACACACACACACACACACACACACACACACACACACACACACACACACACCATTTGTATTGTATTATTGTATGAGAGAGGTTCCAGGTTGAATTGAGGCGAATATTTGTAATGTTCAGGTTGTTGTGTTTAATATTCATGAGTATATTTCACATTGTTCAAATGATAATAAACATTAGCATAAAGCATATGTGTCCACTCATATGTTGATAAGAGTATTAAAAACTTGAAAAATATTCCTCTAAGGTACATTTAGAACAGATCAAAAATGTGCGATTAATGGCGATTAACTATGGACAATCGTGCGATTAATCGCAATTAAATATTTTAATCGACTGACAGCCCTAAAATATTATACAAAAACATATACAGTACCATCAAACTCATAGACATGTGAGAGTAAATATGCAAATGACCAAACATAGTAATTAGCTATACATTGTTTCCTTTTTGTCAATTAAGTAAAACAATTAGGGGGACTTTGGACATCCGTATTTTTTATTTTAGGCTATTTGTGTTTTACGATTGAATTGTATTTAAGTTGATACTTTTGCTGTATCTGTACTGCTTCTATAGAATAATCATATCATGATATGTTGTAAACACATGTTGTCATTTTAAAGGTGGTCTTGTTGGTGACATGTACTGTCAGGAATATTTTAACTTTTGGAAACGCAACTTTCTTGCTTGGATGTGAAGATAAATAAAAGTTGATAATAATAATAAAGGTATCAGTGTTTGGGATGGACATTTATTTAATTTGCTGTTCATAAGTTACTCAATTAGTTGGGGAAAGAATGCCTGTTGAACCTCACTGGGTCATGAACACCTCTTTCCCTCATTTTCACATCTGGTAGACACCAGTTCGATTTTTTTAATTTATTTTTGTAATCGTTTATTTGAACCGGGACAGTGCACATCGATAAACACTTTAAAACAAAACAATGCTTACAAGCGTAAATGAGCCGGATTTGAGCTTTAAGCTCATTTCCATCCGCAGTCCCCTCACATACAACATACAAGATTAATATACATGACATGCAGAAAGAGCATGAGAAGCATACAAGACTTACCACATGGCAGTACAATGTATGCTACGACATATCCTCCTGCAGGAGGAGATAAAAGTGTAGAGTAGATACCCCTGTATAAAAGTGCATTTGGCGGTGATTACACATCTGTGTGTTGCTCAACCATTCAAGCTATTGAGAGTGGGAGGCTATTCCACAAAGAGCTGCCTTTAATGGAGAGGACATTTTGTCCAAAAGTGGTCCGTCTGCGGTGGATTTCACAGTCTCCTCTGGTTTCTGACCTAGTGCCGCGTCCAGTGTCTTTTTGTGGATGATTCCCCATAGAACAGCTGTACAGCTGTTCTATGGGCTTCAGGTTTGTGGCACAAGCAAACGACCAGTTTGTAAAACAGTATTCAATGTGGGATAGAATCATACAGTGATTTTGCAGCATTGACCGTTTTGAAAGGTCTAATTTGTTTAAATGTTGCAAGTTGAATTTAATAGTATTGGATACATTCTTAATATGTTTCTTAAAAGTCAAGTTCGAGTCCAGTATGACTCCAAGATACTTGAAGTGGGGGACTAGTTCTATTTCTGCTCCGTTTAAAAACACATTGGATCCTTCGATTTTGACTGGTCGTTTACTGAACATCGTGCTTACTTACCTCCCTGTTCTTTCTCTAACACCTCCATTCGCCACTCGTTTCCTTTCACCTCCCTTGGTTCTAGTTATCTTTTCATAAGGATAGGGCCTGACAATGCTTTAAACATATGTTCAGATGACCAATAGAAACGACTAGCTTATTCTTTACTGGCTTTGGCCTGATCAAAGAATGCTTGGCACTCTCCGTGTTCACACCTCCTCAAATTAAAACTGAATTTCAGTTTTGAATAAGCTATAAAGATTGAATAAAGCATTGGGAATAACCTGCTCCCTAGTACAGGCTGTTTTAATTCATGTTCCATAAGACCAAGCTGGAGAAGAGAGTGTTTGTGTTGGTATTAAATGTACGAAGAAATTATATTCTGAATTACCCATGCACCACATGTCACTGTTTAATTTTAATAGGAACACTGATAGAGGATACGTAAACAAGTATAAATTAAATAATAATAAATGACAAGAAATCATAAAATACTATAGGCCTTTGAATATAGAATATATAGAATTCAATCATTAATACAGTGTTGACATTAGTGGAGCATGCAGGACACAGTGGGTTGTGTATCCATCCTTTCACTTTTGTTTTTTACGACAACAAAAATGCATTTCCCTTAAAGTTGGACGTGATAAGAGGCAGGGGGTGATGTCTGCATGGTGTTGTCATTCCCTCCCGTTTCTGTGCCACATTACTGAGTGCTTTTGCAAGTGTGACTGAGAGCACTTTCCAGCTACAGCAGTAAAATACCATGATCAACTGTAGGAGGTCTACCATCAAAATGTGCCGTTGCCATGGCAACAGGCAGCGGTTTTTGAGCAAGTGGTTATGGGAACCTAATGACATGATACCTCTCTTTGATCCTTGTTAGCTGACCCAGTCACTTTACATGAACACGCTGAATAGAAACATCACTACGCCTCATTAGAATAGAAGCAAAAATAACAATGATAAGGGCTACCTTCTTTTTCATTTTGTGAGACAAAAATATTAAATGTCAAATGAAACTGGCAAGCAATGAATATCCACTGTGTATATAAAAAACACAATGAAAAATAAGTGCTTTTTCAGTGTGTTTAGGTCTTCTGTTCACAAGAGCATACAGTATGTTGCATGTGTTTGACTTTGGCTGGCTGATGATTCATTTGCTGATGAATCATAAGCCCTTGTTTCTCTGAGAAGAGAAGACATACTATTCTAAAAAGGAGCTGACACATGGTGTCTCTTCACTTGTACACTTGAGGGGTCAGAGTTCATATGGTGAGGGATTCCATGAGCGATATGCGCCGGCCTGTGCCTTTACCTTGGACTTCTAATAGAACTGCTCGGGTCTGGATAGATTGAGTGGGGAAGTTCAGGAGATCTTAGAGGGTTATCAAGAATAACTTTTATCCACTGACCTTCTCCCTCTGTGTCTGTGTATTCTCTTGTTCCGATTAACCCAGCCACATCTTTGTTCTTGTTTCGTATCTATATCTACGCCGGGATCCGGAGTCGAGGCTGATCCTCTTGCTGTAGTCCTGTGTCCTGGATCCTCTATCCTGAGTTCTGGATTAAGTCGTGGACTTCGGGTCGTGGCTGAACCTGTCTCTGCGGTCCTGCCTGGGTCTCGTCATGCTGCTTCCCTGATGGCTTCCACAGGACTGTAGCTGACATCCTCGTGGATTCATCTTCTTATTACAGACACATGCATTTCCTAACATTCGGTCTATATGCTGTAAAATGTATTATCTCTTCAATTTACACACGGCATCTATTGCAGTCTGTCTGTCCTGGGAGAGGGATCCCTCCTCTGTTGCTCTCCCTGAGGTTTCTCCCATGTTCCCTTTAAACTGTGGGTTTTCTCTGGAAGTTTTTCCTTGTACGATGTGAGGGTCTAAGGACAGAGGGTCTAAGGACAGAGGGTCTGAGGACAGAGGGTCTAAGGACAGAGGGTCTAAGGACAGAGGGTCTAAGGACAGAGGGTGTCGTTTTTCTCATACTGATATTCTGAACAATCTGTGCTGTTGTATTTGCTGTAAAGTGTCTCTACTGTAGGCTAATTTTATTATATGTACAGCACTTTGGCTCGACCAAAAATCGTTTATAAATGTGCTATATAAATAAAACTTGATTTGATTTGAAGCCTCTAAGTGGTGCATATGTTAAGGCTCTTGCCGTTAAATGATGGTCTAATTCCTCTGCTTCACAACATGTGTCTCTTTAAGAAAACAAGACACAATGCAACCTCTTTTCTTAGTGATTAAACCCGTAAATTATAATCATTTAATCGTTTATTTGGCAGGGACAATACACACTAATGAACACTTTAAACATTAAAATGTATCAAGCGTAACAGTGCCCGATTTAGCTTTGAGCTAATTTCCATCCACAGTCCCTCACATAAAACATTTAAGAAGATTACATTTTACAAACATAGCAAAAACAAAATACATGATATGTAAAATGTGCAAAAGAGAAAGAGCAGCATACACAATTATTTACCACATATAGCAACTACGACATATAAAGGGCAAGAAAAGATAAAAGTGCTACACAAAGTGCAAGAGGAGATACCCCTGTGTTAAAGTGCATTAGCGGTGTCTCCTCTGGTTTCTGACCTAGTGCAGCGTCCAGTGTGTTTTCTGTGGATGAATTCCCCTAAGGCAGGGGTGTCAAACTCAAGGCCCGGGGGCCACATTCGGCCCGCGACTTCATTTTATGTGGCCCCACAAGAGCTTGCAAAGAATATAATATGTTTATTATACGGTTACATGCTACAGAAGCATGTTGCCCATAAACTACATGTCCCACAATGCATCTCAAATATGACTTTTTTCTCAGAATTTGCCTTTTTTTCTTCAAAATATGCCTTTTTTCATAGAATTCCTTTTTCTCAGAATTAGATTTTTATTTCAAAATGATTCTTCTATTTCTTTTTTCTCCAGAATTTGGCTTTTCTTTTTAAATAATTTTGGGACATACGCACTGAAGAGACTTGCAATTATTTGCCCTAGACTTCTGCTTTCAGACGTAGTTAAATATGAAGTTATTACCCTATCCGATGATAATCCAATGCAGAGGCAATAATGTAATATAATACATTATTTTATATATTAAATATTTATATATGTATTTTTATATAGTCTTAAAGTTACAACCGGCCCTTTGAGTGCAACCATAATGCTGATGTGGCCCGCGATGAAATTGAGTTTGATACCCCTGCCCTAAGGGGAGGGGGGGCCAGTCCATGTAAACATTTATAAATAAAACATACTTTTAAAAGACTTTCTCAAAACTCAAGAAATTGTGTTTCTCCAGGATGGTACAGTGGTGGTATGAATGTGGCTTTCTGTCAAACACCTGCATAGCTCTCTTGAACAGCTGTTCTATGGGTTTCAGGTTTGTGGCACAAGCGAACGACCAGTTTGTCAAACAGTATTCAATGTGGGATAGAATCATACAGTGGAGGTATGACTTTTCAGAATTGACAGTTAAGAAAGGTCTCATTTGCTTAACATGTTGCAAGTTGAATTTAATGGTATTTGATACGTTCTTAATATGTTTCTTAAAAGTCAAGTTCGAGTCCAGTATGACTCCAAGATACTTGAACTGGGAGACTAGTTCTAATTATGCTCCATTTAAAAACACATTGGATCCTTCGATGTTGACTGGTCGTTTACTGAACATCGTGCATACTGTTTTTTTTGTATTTAACTGTAAGCAAATGTTGTTCAGCCAGTGTTGAACCTTCTCCAAAGCAGTTGAGAGACAGGATGTGATTATTTCAGTATTTTTCCCGTGTACAAAGATGACCGCATCATCGGCATACATTTGTACATTCAAATCAAGACATACATTAGGCAAGTCATTCATGTACAGAGAAAACAGTAATGGTCCAAGAATGGAACCTTGTGGAACCCCAACAGGGTTGACAAGGTAGGGGGATTTAGTACCGTTGACCAAAACACACTGTTTTCTGTTCGATAAGTAAGACTCAACACACTGAGTTGAATCCGCCGAAAAATGTAAATACGTCAGCTTTGTAAGGAGCACTTGGTGGTCAACAGTGTCAAAAGCCCTCCTGAGATCAAGGAAGACGGCACCTACATATGGGCTCGTGTCCAACATACATTTAACCTTTTCCACAAAGCTGTTAGCTGTCTCAGTGGAGTGGTGAGCACGGAAAGCAAACTGCATTGGGTCGAGTGGAGCAAAACCTGAGCTGTCTTAGAGACACAGGGGAGGATGCTGATTGGTCTGTAGACAGCATTGCCTTATCCCCAGATTTAAAGACTGGTGTCACCGTGGCCACCTTCCAGGATGATGGAACTTCCCTTGTGCTAAGAGATTGATTACTAGCATACTAATTGGTTTTATTAGACCGTGGATATGTGTCTTTATAAAGTTGGTGTCTAAATCATCTTCATCCCTAGCCTTAGAACCTTTTAATCCTAAAATTATATTTTTTACCTCAACCTCTGTGATTTCCTGCAGGTCAAAAACGGGGTGTGTCCACAGTCGGGCTGGGTGAGACCTCAGATGGCGGGAAGAACTTTGTGATGTCCAGAGCACTATTTATAAAATACTCATTTAGAGAGCTGGCCAACACTGCAGGGTCTCTTATCAGGGCATCATTGATTTTTAATTCTAGAACATTATTTTCCTGTTTCTTATGTTTACCTAATAGTTTATTTAGGATTTGCCAAATTGTTTTACCGTTACCTTTCCTTTCGCACCTTCAATTATATTGATGAAGAAGTTCGCTTTGGCCTGTCTTATTGTTTGTGTCACCTTGTTACGAGCATGAGTGCATTTCTGTCTGTCAGTGGATAGTCCGGATTTCAAGCTCAGCTTTAATAGTTGGTCTCTGGATTTCATTACATTCCTGCACTGTAGATTTAGCTGCAGGGACAACACATCCTCACTCCCAGGTCGGCCTATGTTGACTTTATGTCAAGTCCCCTGCCGGCTTTTTCCAACGCAAGGGGGGGGGGCCTTAGCGTCCATTTTCAACGCAAGGGGGGGGGCCTTAGCGTCCATTTTCAACGCAAGGGGGGGGGCCTTAGCGTCCATTTTCAGCTTTCCGGGATGTCCATGTGCTTCTATGGACGCTCATGGAAGCACGGCATTCATTTGTGTCGACTGCCCTTAAAGGCAATGTGAGCGTCCATTCTCATTGGATAGCGGAGAATTGTACACCCGGAAGTAAATATTCCCCTTACTGACGATTGATTTTACAGTGATATCTGCACTACTCATCGACTAAAAAACACCAGATTATCCTTGTTAATTACACAACATTGATTGGTTTAAATTGTGTGCAATGCTTTTGTATTTTTCCCCTTCGATTCGGAGAAACAAATCTTTTTTCGGAGTAAATGATGGCAGAAGACACTACACTACCCAGAATCCCCAGCTATCATTTCTCCCTGCAGAAAAAGAAAACATGGCCGAACTTCGTTTTATTCTGGGTGTAAAATGCCTATTTTAAAGTTAGTTTGGCTATTAAAATGCGTTTTGATGTCATTTGATGCGAGAAATATGAGTTGTTATTTCAGATTATGTGTGCAGTGGATGTACATGATCTTTAGTTTGCTAGTTATTACGAAGATTACTTCAGGAAATTGCGTCCAACGTTTTCATTGTTACCAAGGTGGTTGCTAGGGACGCTGCTATCGATATTATTTCTGTTATGTTGTGTAACTGTTTAATGGTGTTATCTTTATTGCTACCCCCTTCCCCGTCAATGTATAGTGTTGGTCCACAGCGCAAACATATTAGTTAACAAAATCCGCATCTAAAGATACGTTATTTCCCCCTGTGCAATTCCAGTCTCACATCTCACAGCACATCGTCATTAACAAATACCGGAAACAGACCGAAAACGTTTAAAGAAAAAGAAAATAATACCTTATTCCGAGTGTGCTTGCTTTTCTCTTTGAAAGTCATCACATAACGGCATTGTAATACACGGTTCGGCTGCATTAAATATTACATATCTGCCGTAGTTCTGTATTTATAGAGCCCTGATGAGAAGACAAACATGAGGAACTGAAAACGTGACGTGGATCATAAATATATCAGCCATTAAACAACATCTTACATTTCTTTTGACACAATACGTCTCTTTGCCGTATCAACACTAATTCGGCTCACTTTTATATTTGATCCAATTGGTAGATAGGCTGTATTTACACCATAAGGGTGCACAGATTATATAAAGAGACACCTGGTGGTTAAAGCATGTTATTGAATTTCATTATTAGATATTAATAGGATCCCTATAAAGTATATTCATTACTCGTTATTCTCTACTAATATTTAATTAAAGACTGTATATAATGACTATTTTGCACATCCCGTTCAAGATTTCAAGATTTTCTAAGGTTTATTGACAGATCATATAGGCCTACACAACTATGGTGTAGTTCTGCACTGAATGAAAAACTTGGGTCGCAGGTTCCTCAATAGTGCATTACAAGACATCTATCAATATTTGTGCATACCTCCAGCAATGTTAACTATGTTGAAGCACTTATTTTAACTGATATTATACATAATGTATTATGCTCTTATAAGATGTATGCAGATATTTCATCTCCGGCCTTGTCAGGTATTGAACAATCAATAAATAAAGAACACAGAATTGTTAAATATAAAACACAGAATTTGTGTGATTATACTAAATGATTTTCAAATAAACACCACTGCAGATTTAACTGTTACACATGCTGATGTAACGCAAATGTTCCAACTTGGGATCAATAAAGTATATCTTATCTTAAGCTGATCGATGGCTACTGCCATATTTGCAAAATGTGCCTATGAACCTTGACAAGTGCATGTTTCAGGCTTATCAATTAATGTAATGTAATGTAATGTTATCAATTAACAACAGGAGGGGTCACAAACATAAGTCCAGCTGTTAAATAAAGCTCTTCTGACCTTAGCTGGCATGTGGGTATATATATTAATACTGCCCATTATGGGCACCAGCAATTTTCACCCATTTATTAATTATATGTTTTAAATGTGAGTGTTTCCTGTCCCCTAAACCTCCAGGGATGTACACAGTTTAATACTGGCAACTTCTTATTATGGGAAATACGAAAACGTCTTTTAAAACTACAACTCCCAGTAGAGACGTGCCATAGAGAACATGTTGCGAAACAGAATAGCCAGCATGTGTAGTTCTGGGGACGGGGTGGGGGGGGGGGGGGGGGGACGCGGTGGACCCGTTCAAATCCAGTTTTGAACAGTCTGCCGTGGTTCCATCCCATTTCAAGTGCTGTTCGAGGCTCGGTAACCCTCGGAGCACACTCTCCAATCACAGAGCTTGAGGACTATCACGGGGTTTGTCAAACAGAGCACATGGTGTAGTCCAAACGATAGCTGGGGATTCTGGGTAGTGTAGTGTCTTCATTGCCTTTAAGGGCAGTTGACACAAACGAATGCCGTGCTTCCATGAGCGTCCATAGAAGCACATGGACATCCCGGAAAGCTGAAAATGGACGCTAAGGGCCCCCCCCCCTTGCGTTGAAAATGGACGCTAAGGCCCCCCCCCTCGCGTTGAAAATGGACGCTAAGCCCCCCCCCCTTGCGTTGGAAAAAGCCGGCAGGGGACTTGACATAACGTCAACATAGGCCGACCTGGGAGTGAGGATGTGTTGGCAGGGAAGATGATGTTCCTTCCAAGGTTCAAGGTTCTTTATTAGTCATACAACCATAGCTACAAAGTAGTTATGTCGATGAAAATCTTAGGTCACAGGCTTCTGCAACACAATATTACAGAAAAACTGAAAAATATGGTGCAAGTACATATTAATTTAAAAGTAAATGCAAAAATAAAGGAATAGTTTAAAAAAAGTGAAATAGTGAAACAAGAGTCTATATGCAAGCTATTGGAATGATATATTAGGTAAATAGATAAATGATTACTAAGTAGCAGAATGTTATGGATGTTGTTACAGCAGTTCAGGTGTTTAACAGTCTTATAGTGGGATGAAACTGTCCCTGAATCTGGTGGTTGTAGTCCTGATGCTGCGGTACCGCCTGCCACACGGCAGCAGACAGAACAGTTTGTGGCTGGGGGGACGGGGGTCTTTGATAATGCTGAGGGATTTCTTCCTGAGCCGCTGGGAGTAGAGGTCCTCCATGGATGGCAGCTCCGTCCTGGTGATGTGCTGTGCAGTTTTCACCACCCTCTGTAGAGTCTTACGGTTGAGGGCGATGCAGCCAGTCAGGATCCTCTCTATGGTGCAAGTGTAGAAGGTCAGGATGCTCTCTATGGTGCAAGTGTAGAAGGTCAGGATGCTCTCTATGGTGCACCTGTAGAAGGTCAGGATCCTCTCTATGGAGCACCTGTAGAAGGTCAGGATCCTCTCTATGGTGCACCTGTAGAAGGTCAGGATCCTCTCTATGGAGCACCTGTAGAAGGTCAGGATCCTCTCTATGGAGCACCTGTAGAAGGTCAGGATGCTCTCTATGGTGCACCTGTAGAAGGTCAGGATCCTCTCTATGGTGCACCTGTAGAAGGTCAGGATCCTCTCTATGGTGCACCTGTAGAAGGTCAGGATCCTCTCTATGGAGCACCTGTAGAAGGTCAGGATGCTCTCTATGGAGCACCTGTAGAAGGTCAGGATCCTCTCTATGGTGCACCTGTAGAAGGTCAGGATCCTCTCTATGGAGCACCTGTAGAAGGTCAGGGTCCTCTCTATGGAGCACCTGTAGAAGGTCAGGGTCCTCTCTATGGTGCACCTGTAGAAGGTCAGGGTCCTCTCTATGGAGCACCTGCAGAAGGTCAGGGTCCTCTCTATGGAGCACCTGTAGAAGGTCAGGATCCTCTCTATGGAGCACCTGTAGAAGGTCAGGATCCTCTCTATGGTGCACCTGTAGAAGGTCAGGATCCTCTCTATGGAGCACCTGTAGAAGGTCAGGATCCTCTCTATGGAGCACCTGTAGAAGGTCAGGATCCTCTCTATGGAGCACCTGTAGAAGGTCAGGATCCTCTCTATGGTGCACCTGTAGAAGGTCAGGATCCTCTCTATGGAGCACCTGTAGAAGGTCAGGATCCTCTCTATGGAGCACCTGTAGAAGGTCAGGATCCTCTCTATGGAGCACCTGTAGAAGGTCAGGATCCTCTCTATGGTGCACCTGTAGAAGGTCAGGATCCTCTCTATGGAGCACCTGTAGAAGGTCAGGATCCTCTCTATGGAGCACCTGTAGAAGGTCAGGATCCTCTCTATGGAGCACCTGTAGAAGGTCAGGATCCTCTCTATGGTGCACCTGTAGAAGGTCAGGATGCTCTCTGCGGTGCAACTGCAGAAGTTGCAGAGTATCCTGGAGTCCATGTTGAACCTCCTCAGCCTGCGGAGGAGGAAGAGCTGCTGTCGAGCTGTTTTGGTGATGGTGGTGGTGTGAAGAGTCCATGTCAGGTCCTCAGTGATGAGTCCATGTCAGGTCCTCAGTGATGAGTCCATGTCAGGTCCTCAGTGAAGAGTCCATGTCAGGTCCTCAGTGATGAGTCCATGTCAGGTCCTCAGTGATGAGTCCATGTCAGGTCCTCAGTGATGAGTCCATGTCAGGTCCTCAGTGATGAGTCCATGTCAGGTCCTCAGTGAAGAGTCCATGTCAGGTCCTCAGTGATGAGTCCATGTCAGGTCCTCAGTGATGAGTCCATGTCAGGTCCTCAGTGATGTGGACACTGAGGAACCTGAAGCTGCTGACTCTCTCCACCGTAGTCCCATTGATGGCGATGGGGGCGTGTCCCTCTCTCTGCTGCTTCCTGTAATCCACAATCACCTCCTTTGTTTTGCTGACGTTGAGATGGAGGTTGTTATCCTGGCACCAAGATGTCAGGTTTTCGACCTCCTCTCTGTACGCCGTCTCATCGCCGTCGGTGATCTGGCCGATGGCGGTCGTGTCATCAGCAAACTTCACGATGGTGTTGGAGCTGTGTGTGGCCACGCAGTCATGAGTCAAAAGGCGTGTTGTCCCTAAGGCACCCTCTCCTTGAGGAGGAAGACATTGTATCATTCATTTTAGATATAAACAGATTACTGTTTTCACCAATGTCTTCAGAGGACAGAGTGTCCCCCCAATTAATCATTTTCACTGCCTCCATAAAACGTTGTTGCAGGTGTTTGGGGATGAAGCGAGAACCCAAGGCAGGGGTTTTAGGTGCAGCCATGAACCTTTTTTTTGTGAGTTTCCTGGCAAAAAGAGCAAGATTATGGTCAGAAAGACCAGTCAGGAAGTTGTAGGTTTTAATTATTCTGTCAGCTTTGTTTGTAAATAATAAATCTATCATGTCCAGCTTCTAATATCTGCCCTCTAAAGCTCATGTGTCTTCTCCTCTAAGATTAAGTCACAAACCAAAGGGGACACGTTTAAATGTCACGCCCCATCTGCATTAATTTACAAAACCCCATCAGCTCCATGGATGGAAGTGCTCTGCTGACGTCAGTGAGCGGCGAGACAACTCATTATCTTGTCAGCTGAAGCAGGCTAAACGGCATGTTATACAACACATGTGTCACTTCTGTCCGTTCAGATGCCTGTTTTTACTCGTCAATACTTCTACTAATAACATTATTTGTAAGCTACAGGAGGAAGCTTGTTTACCTTGACTGCCAGCTGCTGCCTCTTCAGCGGCTGATATTTCCCCACAATTTCCACTTGTTATAATAGAAAACATTAGACCTTGACCTTATTTTTTTATGTAAAAAGTATTCTTGCATACTGTAGTACACATTCAAATACAGAATGGTCGAGAAATAAAATGTTTTTCATGGTGACTGAAGAGAATAAATCCATTTACATTTTGATCTAAGAATATAACAACACTGAATGCAATGTCCTTCATATTAATCTGTTAAAGAAATACATGAGATTTAAAGTGACTTTTAAGAGAATTTGTTAGAAAAAATGCATTTTGTTTTGATATACAGACCAGAGGCTATACGAGTATGAAAAAGACTGTGCTAATATCATACAAGACATCCAACAGTGAGTGCCTATACTAGCTGTTGATTCAGAGGTGGTATATTTGTGGTTCTATTCTAGGCCTTTCTTTGGATAGCATGAATGTAATGTAAAGTACACCCTGCAGGGTTAAGAATGACAAAAGGCCTTGGCCAGCTGCTAGAAGAGGAATAGGGCCCTTTACTGGTCCCCTAGGGACTTCAGTTCAGAACTTCACTGTGTGGCATGGTCTGTGCTGTTTTCCTGTGATGCCAATTCTGACATGGTTTGCTGTTTTGCTGCAGCATTTTGTAGCACGCTTGGAAAAAACAACAATTAATTCACAGAAACCAGATGTTTTTAATTTCGTTCCAAACTAGAAAAGCATGGCTGTTTTGCTACAGTTGTTACAGCTCAGCAGATTAGTGTTATGGAAATATTTTCCCTTTGTCTCTTGGCACAGAAATGACAGTTTAGTGACTGATTAGTCACCATGCCGGAATGCTCTGGCTGTATACAAACAAGGGAGACATCTTCAGTTAGACTTTGGGCTGGGGGGCAGATGAACATAAGGTATGTAACATAAGGAAGCTGTGAAACTTAACAAGACATAAATTAGCACTTCATTTACATATTCTAAGGTTGCAGTAAAATGCATATACGAATGAATAATGTTACGAATAAATAATTAATGGTGAATGCTCTTGATTTGGCAAATGAATGCAGCCCAGAATCAGAAGGTCTTTATGGTTTCGTTATCCAGAAGTAACCAATCGATTCACTCGTCAGCCTGTCTGTTTTAATCCAGATGTTGCACAGGCCAGACACACAGTCCGCTATAGTTTTGTTTTATAGAAACTATCAAACGATGTTCTTTAAACCATCAGCTACATGTTAGATGTTCACAGAACAAGCAATTAGGACCAGAGGTGAAAGAAGTAGATATTGTACTTAAGTAAAAGTAGAAGTATCAGAGTGTAGGAATACTCTGTTTGAAGTAAAAGTCCTGGACACTGAAAACATTTCAAATTGACTTTAATAAAATGTCAACAGATTTAACATAACTGTATTACGTTAGTTGAAAGCAATAATATTAAGTTGAACCTAATATTTTTATTTAAACTTACATAAAATTACTGCTTTCAACTAAACTAATACATTATGTGTAATTTGTTAACATAATAAATGTAATTAAAGTCAACGTTTCAATTTTTTCAGTGTACTATTCAAAATGTTACTCAAGTAAGTACAAAAGTATTGGTATCTAAAAATACTTACTTAAGTACCAAAAGTGCAGATCCTCCCATTTCACAATCATATGTATTATGTGTTTTATTATAAATATTTATGCATGGTGGGTTCGTCAAGCTGGTGAAAGTGGAGCTATTTTTTTTATTTACTGCAAGGTTGTGAATTTTACCCAGGTGTAACTAAATTCTTGTAGATCATAGATTTTAATAATTATCTATAACTGCAAAGTAAATACAAAGGTATTACACCGATTTAGTGGAGTAAAATATTTACCTCTGAATTGTAGAGGAGAATAAATATATAGTAGCAATTGAAATACTCGATTAAAGTACAGTACCTAAAAATTAGTATAGTACTTGAGTACTTAGTTACAACACCACGGTTTAGGACCATGCACCAGAGATAGTTTCAGACCAGTGGCCACCCAGGTGCGTTTTTGTCCAACCACACAACAATGTAATGTAAACTATAACTATACAAATAAAAAGATTGAGTGCATTTTCTTTTAAAAAGTAAGGATTTAGGGTGACATATTTTATTTTGCAGCATTTGTTTTCGTGTTTGGTCATTAGCCCATGATCTAAGTGTGTCCTATGTGTCTGAAGGCTGGATCATGTTCCTCGGATCCCTGCACTAGCTGACACGTTCCCACTGAAATGCAAAATTGAGAGAAAAAAAATGGAGCCGATAACTTTAACAGCAGGGTAGGAAGAGGGGGGAAATCGTCTGGCATCAGTCGATATTAAAAACATGCAGAGGGAGACAAGCTCGGGGCCTTCCAGAGTCAGGAAAAAGACTTCGGAGAGCTGCAGACAGGAGATGGGTATGGCATTTCTATTTCCCCCCAGCCCATTGATTTGTTTATGAAAACATAGCGCTTTTATTCTCCCCCCTTCTGGGCTCTGCTTCTGAGTGATCAGCTGATGAAGAGACTAGCAGCTCGCCGCTATGCTGGCTTGCTAATTCTCTCCCCAACAGCTGCAGCCGATCCTGGTAGCCAGCCTGCACATTGCACTCAGGTAAATATGCTCCTCCATGTCTTTCCTCTCAAGATTCAGCCAGGCTACATCGCATGGGAAAGAGAGGAAGAGATGGATGAAATGTGTGTTTGAATGTGTGTGTGTGTGTGTGTGTGTGTGTGTGTGTGTGTGTGTGTGTGTGTGTGTGTGTGTGTGTGTGTGTGTGTGTGTGTGTGTGCGTGCGTGCGTGCGTGCGTGCGCGCGCGCGCTCGCTCGCTCGCTCGCTTGGGAAAGGAGAGTGAGTTTATTCCTGTCTGTCTGTCTGTCTGTGTGTGAGTGAGAGCAGGGGGAGAGAGGGGGTGTGTAGGTGTGTGTTGTAACAGATGAGAGGGAATCTTTGCCAGATAAGTCTGGAAAGAGGCAGGCTTGTTATAGGAGATAGCATGGAGCAGCACATGCACACACACACACGCACGCACGCACAGTCAATGAGGCGGCTCAGCTGTGTTATACATCTTTTAGGATTACCCTCCATCCCTCCCGTGTTCCTGTGAACGACTGCAGCCCCTCAGAGGGAGCAGCGGGGCTTTTAAAGCCTTCATTTGAGCCGAGCGATGATGAACAGGATTTCTATTGTTACTCAATCCTCTGCCATGTATCTTTGGTCAGGGTGTGCATCATGCGTTTTGTCACCATCAGTTCTATTGTTTGAAGCTGTTGTAATTATTATAGTTCTGGACAGTGCTGCTCCTCTGTGCAAAATACAATCTTCCAGCATGCTTTAATCTTTGTCCTTGAGACAAATGATTTCCTCCAAGTGCATCCTTTATTATAGGATGTAAATGTTGGTGTGCTTGTACTGTATGAGGCTGGATGATTGATGCATCAATGTGCTGTTTGGATTGGACAGCATGCCTTCTCTAATCCTCCTCCTCTGCTCTCCAGCCGGGCTGCTGCTGAGCTGCCGCATGCATACTCATGTTTCGGGTCTCTAATTGCCTTTGTGAAAAATACAGTGGTTGCAGCAGATATTTTGAAAAGGAGTGATGAAATGGTTGAAAACAACTCGCCATGCAGCAGACATCAGAAGGCACACCGAACATTTGAAAAATATTCGGTTTATTTACTGCATTGTTACTATTTGTGGTGGCATAACATGGCTCCTTATAATGTATTCACATTTGATGTGCATCAAAAAAAAATACTGCCTTCCCTCGATAATCATCTGACATCAAAGCCTCCAGAAAAATAATCTGTCTAAATGTGCAGAGACAGCACAGCAGTTGGGTCGCCCCAGTCCATGCACAGCTGTGTGCTATTGTGTTGAATAAATTAAACGCTCTTTAATTTGAATACAAATGTAGTCTGGATGCTTGAACTCCAGTACTGCTTATTTGCCAGAGAATGTTAGCTATGCCCCCTCTTAGTCGATTTGTTGACTAGTTGGTTTTTGTCTTAGTTGCTCGACATGTCTTGGTTGATATGTTTTTTTATATGCTGAATAACTTTACGAGTATGTCTCTGGTTAACATGAGATTAATGTAATTGTGGAGAAACTTAGTTTTACAGATGTGTTCAAGTCAACAAAATGGTATAAGTGTTTTTTGAAGGACTTCAATTCTATAGATTGCTGTCCAAAGTGCTTCAGTCTTTCTAAAAGATCAATTTATTTTCAAAACATAAATAGTGTTTAGCAGTTTCTGAGCATCCCAACTGTCACATGAAAATCACAGGTGGAGTTCAACTGAATGGGAACGGGACAGCTTTGAATGGAAATCTATCCCGGTTCTCCCTTTTCATGTTTTCATAGTTCATGTAATGTTAGCTGCAACCTGACTAACAAAGGGAGCACATGTAGGCTTTGTGTGTACAACATAAACAGTAACATTTGCCTTGCTCTCCCGCTATAAGTGTGTCTGAGTGTGTTGGATGTGGCTTCCTCTCCCTGCAGCCTGAGGCAGCAGAGAACGGTTCCCTGGAGGCGATGGAGGAGGACATCAGTCTAAAGAAGCGTAAAAGTGATGATCATGGGGAGACAGACCTGCAGGCCGGGCAGGAAGCAGGGGAAAAGGTCAAAAGGAAGCGAGGACGCCCACCTGCTGAGAAACTACCTCCGAACCCTGCTGAACTCACCAGAACTCTGAGCACTCTGGTAGACATAGTCATCAACTACAAGGACGGGTGAGGGCGCTCAGTTATTTACGGACTCTGTCATGACACTGTGATGCAACTACATGTAAGTCCAAACGCATCAACTAGCTGTCCCTGAAATCCTCAAACCCAGGGCCTGATCGTTTGACCAGGTGTGAACACAACATCATGACCCATACATTCATTTATTCATTTCAATATAAACATGAATTTATTATGTATTCATCCCAAAATGCTAAAGAAAAGCTTCTGTTTTTTAAATCAGATTGATTTGACTTGTCTGTAAGATGGACTATTAAGATGCAATAATTGCCATGAAACACTGTTAGGCCGCTTAAGGCAAAGTAGTGCTTTGAGCTAACCTTAGCATGTTAGCATGCTAGCATTGGCTAATTCCATTTCAATCAAACACTGACAAGAGAATCAGATAAATGAAATGAAGTGAACTGTCACATTGTGCTTCCAGCTTGGGTCGACAGATCAGCAAAGGCTTTGTGCAGCTCCCCTCTAAGAAGGAGGTCCCCGAGTACTACGAGCTGATCCGGAAGCCCGTGGACTTCAGGAGGATCAGGGTAGGTGTCCCTGAACGCCTCACAACTCACACACAGACATCCCTGCTATCTTATCTTCTGACAGAAACTCACATGAAGGGAGGTGAAACTCGAGCAGATATACAATGCATCAAAAGACAGGTGTGTGCATGGAATATAACACTTCTTCAGTAAATACTGATTGAGAGAATGATTTCAAAAGTTGTAAGGGATAGTGTGATGCCAATACATTCTGAGTCGTGTTTCAATTTGAAGAAAAACTTTAGAGTAGTTTGCACTGAAACTTTTAGGAATTTATTATATATATATTTTTAAATACCCATTGGGTTATCCAACTAGGTATCCTCTGAGTTAAAATATGAATACCAACATTACATTTTTAAATTGTAGGCTTGACTAAATTGTTGGATGGACCAAGAAACAAACCTTGCAACACTGAAAACAACGTTTCCAAAGAATTGTACCTTTTTAAAGTTCTTCTTGCAGTGTCTTAAAATGCTATTTGTGTGTGGGAGAAAAAAACGTTTAAAAAAGCAGAAACGCAAAAAACAAGTTTCTTTAAAATAAAAAAGCTGTATAGTGTTTGGACTTTGAGATGCTGCTAGGCAGATTTATTTTGACCTTTGGAAAGTGCCATTTAGCTGTTTCCCTCTTCTTCTTGATGCTCAGCAGGTGGTGCTAACCGTCCTTAACATTAAGTGTACAGCTATGAAAGTGGTTCTGATCTCATCAATTATCTCTCGGTAATTTAAGCTACTTGCTTGAGGAAAATACCATCTCGACAAATGCTTATTAAAGGCTTGATTGAACAGTTGAAGCTGAAAAGGGATTCCTTGTTTTGATGCCTCGCAGGAACGTGTGCGTAATCACAAGTACAGAAGTGTGGTGGATTTGGAGAAGGACGTCTTCCTCCTGTGTCACAATGCTCAGACCTACAACCTGGAGGGATCTCAGGTGATAACAATAGAAACATTTATATTTGAATGCAACACAATTCTTTTTCTCAGTCTCCATTCTGTTGTTGTTCTAATATGGTTTTGGATCCTGTGAAGAACCACCCACGCTGTTTATGTGTCTCTGTTTACCACTGCAGATCTATGAGGATTCCATTGTCGTTAAGTCTGTTTTCGAGAGTGCGAGACAGCGAATTGTCACAGGCGAGGAACAGAAAGTGACGGTTAGCGCCAGTCACAGCGATAATGGCGGCGGAGCTGAAGACCAATTTGTTCCATCAGCAGGTTAGAGTTAAAAGACAAACATCAGGAGGGGTGCTTAGGTTTCTTAGAAGTGACTAAGTGTAAGAAAACGAAAGATGAGGACATTCATTTCCTGGTTAAAAAAGGGAATATTTGTAATTAATTAAGGTTAAAAATACTGATCCTGCTTTTGTTTTTTTAACCAGTGAAACCATTTCCTGTCCAGCTGAAGAAGGGGAATAAAGAGGACAGACGCAGACACGACATGGCCAAGAGGCTTCACAGTGATTTAGACAGCGATGAGGATCTAGAGGATAGCTCCACAAAAGATGAAGGTTGAACTGAAGGACCCTCCTTTTTTTTGTATTGTTGTTCATATTTATTCCCTACCACGTCCTTTTCATTGGGTTCTTCATTATCTGAGACAGAAAAGGAGATGATATAGCGGAAAGGACCACTCAAAGAAAGCCACTTATGGAACAATGCGATGTATTCTCATGCCACTCAACCATGTCTTGCTGCAAATAGTGCTGTTCTTTTCAGTTAGCTGGCCTTTTACTACACTTCCCCTTTTATCTGCCTTATGTCTCTGTGTTTGCTTCTGAAAATATTATGTAAGATACCCTTTTTCTCTGACTGTTTTGAATCAATATATTTGATTGTATGAAATGCCTTCATATGTCTTGGAGCATGGTTTGTATGTCTCTTCTGAAGAGGACTCCTGCAGAGTAGCACCGCTGATGACAATGCTGACGTGTTCAAGGCTTGGGAGTTGAAGCACACGGAAAGGTGTTTTTAAAGAAAAACAATGAAAAATGAACACTGTCAAATCTCTGAATGTGAGATAATACATCTTTGATCAAATGTAATGTAATGAAAGAGACTACAAATAGGTCTATTCAAGGGTACTCAAGTCGAATATTTGTATCCCTTGTGCTACAGTGTATTCACATATTGTACAGTTTGTGTGACAATTAAGTTAAAAGAAACAACGTTCATTTACTCCTGGTTGTTGGGGGAGGGGGGCGATAGTGGAAGATACAATTGTTAAGACAATTCCTGGAAATATGTCACTTAAACATCTGCGAAATAAATTTGACCAAAAGCCCCTCTGGTTGGCTATCAATATCATTACTATTATTACATTTCCTTTTAGCTGAAGCTTTTAGAAGTATAGTCATTATAGCTTTTGTGTATAATCAATCCAGCACAGGAAGTAGTGATAGAAGCATGAAATAGACATGCTAAAGGCTATTATTTAATCAAATACAGCATTCCACCTCCACATTGAAGCAGGATGTACAGGTAAGTATATTACCTATTGTGTGTGATGTGTTTTGACAATGGTCCAATAGGTGGTGCAAGAGAACTGTTTGGTTGTACCTGTATTTGTTCCATATTTTCCTTAAAAACATTCATATTTAACAATTCAACCTTATATTTCTGTATTTACCCATCCTCTGAACTTCATTTTCTATATGTTAGCTGCAGTAATGACAAAAGTTCAAGATGTTTTGTAGAGCATTTGCAGGTACGAAAAAGTCATACCTAACCCTAAACCAGAAGATGTGTGGCACAAATGATACACAAGTGTCCCCCCTGTATCAGAACATGACCTAACCGGAACTAAATTGGCATAGCATGTTATTTTAATTTGATTATCACCCCCACTGATGGTATGACCATCTGTGTTCTACCCAGCCTGCCATCAAATGGTTCCATCTGTCTAATAACAGGAGGAGTTTTCTCTACACAAATCCTGACATGGAGGAAAGACATGAACATCAATACATTTCATAAGCTGCTGGAACCCTTGCAAATTGTGCTCCAGCACTCAAATTGTTAACTAATGTTTAATGATGGTCGCTCTCATGACAGCGTGTTATTTCACAAGTGAAATCTCAATCCGTGCCCTACCACCCCTTAATGGTTTTAAGTGATCATGTGGAGGTGACTCAAGTAAACCTTCTCCAATTCATGAGCTGTAACTTGCATGTCAAATTGAAAACCTGTCTGCAGGTCAATTTATATGTGGAAAGGTGTGTAGCTGTGCTGATAAGCAATTGAATACAAGTAATCCCACGCTTTCCTCCTTATTTTTATTTATTTATTTTCAATACAAGGGAAATATAAAATCCTAATTCTTGAATTATTATTAGGGGGTAGGGGGTAGGTATGCGTATCAGGGAAATCTAATTCAAACCGTAAGAACTGCCAATTTACACACCCAGCGGACACATTGGAGTCATCTTTCTGGCTCCAATGTTCACAGAGTAGAGGTGGCATGCAATCACCTGAGCGTGTTTGTGAGCGGCGTCCCACAGCTTTACATTAACTCGCAGATGTTCAGCTGAACATCTGCAGAGAGCTGCAGTCTGAGCCGGTTCTCTGTGGGATTCTCAGTTAATCTTTTAAAAAAAAAAAAAAGTATATGTGTAATGTGTATCTGTAAAGCGCTCTGAGCACTGGAAAAGCGCTTTAATAAATGCACTGAATTATTATTATTATTAATGCCAACCTTTTACACTTCAGGGAGTGATTTCAGTCAGTGTTAATATCAGACTGGAGCTTCAAACTGCTGTTGATTCAGTTGTTGCTAAGTTGCTGAGCCCATAGCTGTGGCGAATATTCGTACATTTTCCTCCCTACTTACCTGCCATTTGTACTTCATTCTTCGGCAGTAATAATGAAAATGTGTGGGTGAGTTGCAACATGGTGTGATTGCATTCAAATTCAGAGTCATTCTGCCTCTAGCATATTCATTCATTTCAGTGCTAGGATATGACTATCAATACAATAAGCCATAGAGGCACAAGAACACAGTGATTTACAGCAGTATGTGGTTTTGTTGATCTATGTAGATATGAAAGCGTGTCCGAACTCACAAAATGGCATTTTGTTAACACGAGAGGAGTCTGTCAAGCTTAAGACTGCACTGAAAACACTGAAACGTTGACTTTAATTAAATGTATTATGGCAAGATGTTCCACATAATTGTATTAGGTCAGTTGAAAGCAATACTATTACGTTTGAATAAAGAATATTTGGGTCAACTTAATATTATTGCTTTCAACTATATCATAATACAAGTATGTGGAATCTGTCGACATAATGCATTTCATTAAAGTCAACGTTTTAGTTATTTCAGTGTAGGTGTGAACACAAGTCAAGTATAATCAAGTATTCTGAATCTCACAAATCGCTTTTTCACCTAAAAGAAATTGCACTATTTTTCGCAGAACGTCGTGAAATAGTTAGAACATCGTACCAAGATGGCAAGTAACTGCAGTGATCCCTGACTTATCATCTAATGCTAGCATGATTTGACATTTTTGGTCAAATTAATCAACAATTGTAATATAGTTTACCATGAAAATCAAATTGTGCCACTGCCGTTTCAAACTTTATAATTTAAAGAAACTAAAACTCTCAACATCTACTGAGTGGACCCGCAGAACGACTCCAACTGAGTATAGCATTACTTTCTTTAATGCCTATTTACTGGATTGCCATTAGTCCAGACTTTCAAATCCTTGACCTGTTTTTTCATCCAGCACCATCCTTGTGTTGAAAAAGATGAATTCGTTCACAAAGACAAACCTAGCCCCAGTTGTAAGCCACTCTGCATTTAGTGCTAATTAGCAAATGCTAGCATGTTGACCAGTAAACTAAAGGCAAAATGGTATACATTATGAGTTCTAAATATTAACTTCATCATTGTGAGGATATTTGCATGCTAACATTAGCATTTAGCCTATAGTATTCTTGAAAGTGAGCAAATACTTTCTGTAAAATGAACATTAGACAGACAAATTATTTTTTAATTATTTAATCCCAGTGACAAGAATAATCAATACAGAAAATACTCTTATCTGAATTGCTACCTAGTTCATTTATACATCTACATATATATACAGTATATATATATATATATATTAAAATCACACATCAAGCACCTTAAAGCTCATGAGAATATTCCTCATCAACCCCCCTCAATATCTCCGATCTTATGAAAGCTTCCATCATCTTATTAAGTAAAGTAACCAATTTGCTGCGGTGTTCCCAAGGTAGAACAAGATAATGAAAACTAAATCAATCAATTCCCGGTATTGAGATACCCTTCCTCATCATTTAATGAAGTGTCAGAAGTGAAAAGCTCCTCACAGAGATTAACAATGTCTATGGGGCGGCTAAAAGGTGCTTTTACAGTGAACAGCTCAGGGAAACAAAGTGGATGAGAAGCACACATCCAATGACACGTACACCTAATGGAGGGGCAGGGATAGACATATTGCTGAAGGCACATAGACTAATGGTTTGGAGATTAGTGGGCCCAGAAGGTGACTTTAATCTGTTGAGACGACAATCCATTTTCTTTACCCATAGGAACCAGATTTAATAGATGGATAGTTTATCACAGCCTTCGCTAATCACCTGAAATATCAGTTGATCACATTTGGCCTCATTGCTCATTTACTCAGTCTTGGTAGGAAATGGTCAACACTTGTCTTTGACTTTATGCTTCATTTGCCTGATAGGGTGGGTCATTTTGAATTTCTCATGTTTAAAAGTGTCCCTCACTGAGGATGATTCCAGCTGTTTAATAAAAAACCTAGTTGGTGTCAGTGCCTGAGTTCTGACAAGTTCCTTTGTAAAGGTCATTCAAATACAGCAGCTGAAATGTGTTATAAGAAAATAAAAGATACTTGGAGACGCATCTCACAAGTTCCTTCACAATGTACTATCCTCTTTTGACGATAAGGAAATGTTTATGAAGGGGTTTTTGATTTACTTTACTTTGCTTGCAAGGAAAGTAGAACAATCCTCTGTGGTGCAGGTTACCCTGTGGAAATGTGTATTTAAATAGGAACTCTAGCTGGGTTTCAGAATGCAGAGTACTGCGCCAATCAGAACAGATTGGATGGAGAAAATGAGATAGCAAAGAAGTCTCAAAAGATCAGAACTTCTGGCTGGCAATGTCTGCTGATTTGGAGTTGCATTAAGTCAGGGAAGGATCAGAAATCCCTAGATGCGTAGTTCTCCACCTCTCTCCACGCTCTGATTGGCCGAAAGGGCAAATGCACCAAGCTTTTTTCATTTTTTTAATTAAGGGCCATTCCTAACTCCAGGGCAAGGTCATCTGATAACCTCTAATCAACTCTAAACGTGACATTCAGACAAAAATGAATTTGGGAATGGAAAATTATAACACGTACTAAAGACTTATGAGTGCCATGCCACAATTGGCTTTTAGTAAAGAAAAATAAGGTCAACAAAACCCACAATTTATTCTGATATTTATTCTGGTATTTATTCTTATTGGAATTATACAGTATGTCTTATTCTGATTTCAAAACCCAGCCCTTGAGTGAGAAAATTATGCAAAAACAGGGTTTAGTCTAATTTATATTAAATAAAAACAATTATCCATAAAAAGGCCTCTGTCAAGGACCACCATACTTAAAGAGTACTCAGATAGATTTGTATCACCAGTGGTTTTTAGTTCAAAGTAACTTGTCCCAGGATTAAAGGGGCTCACTTCAACCTGAGAGGGAGCCCATGTGTTCTCTCTGTTCATCAGACTTTCCCCCAGAGAAGCTGTCTCTGATCCCGTGTTACTCCTCTCTCATGCAGGTCTATTAACCCTTGTGTTATGTTCACATTTTGCACCCTTTGGTAATGTTCGGGTCAAATCGACCCGGGACATATTTCAGGGTTTAAAAAAAATACAGAACTAAATTCAACATGCACAATTCCTTATATATATTGTCTTTAACTCATTCCCCAACAATATAAATGCAATATATGATTAGTTTTTGAAAATACTCTTTGCTAGATCAAATTTAACAATGGAAGTGTCCATCGTTTTTTGTGATAAAAATGTAATTTATGTTAAAAAAAAAATACACTGTAATAAAAACTAAGTTTACATTTTGCTCATGCTTTTCTAGGACTAATGTAAATGAAACATTTTTTCATTAATGTTTATTATTTTTAATCTGTCATATAATAATCAGAGCCCTGAAGGAAATAAAGCAATTTATCAGCAATTGGAACACAAGAACCACATCCTAAAGTATTTGGCTGTGAAATATAGAGAGAATGAAACATCCATATACATTACATAGAACAGATATAAACACAAAGCAAATAAAAACAATTAACAGTCACTATTCATAAAATACAGTATATCCGAAAACTATATTGATGAAGTGACGCTGCAGAACATCATGTGAGTCAATGGGCAGGTCCGTTTAGGAAACACATGATGTACAGAACTTCTTCGTGTGTATAGCACAGATGTACTTGTTGCAGTTGCTGCATGTAGTCTGTGTCTTTGAGTCCTTTGAGGGTCCACAGACCTCACAGCTGGCTGTGGGGGTCTTCCAGCAGCTGACTGTGGGGGTCTTCTTGCGGCTGGCTGTGGGGGTCTTCCAGCAGCTGGCTATGAGTCAAGTTCATCTTCCAATTTGCTGTCAAATTCTGAGTTTACCTCCACATCTTCAGAAATGTCTTCCTGTCCCACTTCACCGTGTTCTTCTAATGCATTCCACTCACTCTCATCCATCATTAGCTCCAAGGCTCTGAGCAGAATATCTTTTGGCCATTTTGTTGGTAGATAATTGTAGTTCTGCACTACACTGTTACTACACTGAGGTTATGTCTCTGTTTAGTCCCTCCTCCGGCGTGCAGGTACGAGGGGGACAGTGCGAGAAAATGTAAAATGTTTATACATTTCTGGAAGATCTAAAATGTTTATAATGTTCTAGGATAGTTTTGTGTACACTACAAAGGGTAAAGATCAAGGGAAAACAGGATCAGACAGCTTCTCTATGCATACAATTGTGTGTGTGTGTGTGTGTGTGTGTGTGTGTGTGTGTGTGTGTGTGCGTGTGTGCGTGCGTGTGTGTGTGCGTGCGTGCGTGCGTGTGTGTGTGTGTGTGTGTGCGTGCGTGCGTGCATGTGTGTGTGTGTGTGTGTGTGTGTGTGTGTGTGTGTGTGTGTGTGTGTGTGTGCGTGTATGTGTGTGTGTGTGTGTGTGTCTTTAGTTTGTGTGTTTCTGTGTGTTTTTCTCTGTCTGTCTGTCTGTCCTGGTATTGTATCCGGGTCAGATTGACCCGAACCTCTTATGAAGGACATAAATGCGGGTGGGCATTTTTTCATAAGTGGAAAAAAATAAAAACAATTCCACATGTCCTTCACAATAAATAAGCACCGGCCATTGAGTTTCAGGTTGAATGAAAATATCCTTATATTTTTTTTTATTCATTGAAAATGGAAATCAGGTCAATTTGACCCGAACACCACACAAGGGTTACGGCCGTCTACACTACAGCGTCGACAGCGTCGAAAGCTTCAATCTGCCCATTCACTTTCAATGGGGTGACGTCACGTAGCCGCGCTTTTTCGCCGAACTGAATTGTGGGTAGCAGAGCGGTCCGTCTCAGGCATCAGAAGTTGAACATTGTTCAACTTCTGACGCCGGAGACGCCGCAGTAGCCAGCGCCAGCCAATCAAATCCCGTTTCCCAAAATCTGACAGCTCAAGCCCTAGCCAATCAAACCGCGTCTAAGCTGGGAGAGATATCCCGCCGTTCATTTCTATATTTCAAAAAAAGTCGGAGGAGAAACTAACTATCGCCGTAGCAAATCACCCGGTTTTGTATGACCAGACCCTCTTCACCTACCGGGATACAAACCGGAGGAACCAGCATGGAGGGAGGTGGCAGAGACAGTGGGGGAAACTGGTAGGTTTTCGCCTGTTTGGGGAGTTTATATATATATTGCTCGCATAAAACCCCCGGGGGTTTTTGCTTTGTATGTCGGGGGCGGGAGATTCATGTGATTGGTTGTTGGCCGTGTTGCTTGAATAAAATCCCCAAGCTCCAGACACGCCCAGCTCCAAGCTATTTTTGAAGCTGTAGTGTGGACGCCCCGTTAAGCCCAGCTGTAGCACAGGTATCCCTTTGTAGATCTCAACTTCCATGGCTTCAAAAACATGAAAAAAGCCTACTAAATAATTCCTGCAGAAAACCTGGTGTTCGGGTCCAGAGGGGGATTCATGGTCTTGCTGGTAGCTATTCTCCGTCTCTCTCCCCTGGATTACTTTGCATTTTAGTTATGGACACATATGTGTATCTTAATCATAAGTGGTCTCCTTCCTGTGTCTTTTGCTATGACATTTTTATTCATGTTGTAATTTAGTCCTGCTTTGTCCAAGGTAGTTTAACGTGATCTTTCACGATCCACACAGGACTATATATCTTCATTATGGGATTCGTGGCGTAAGTGTAGTGTAGATTGCTAAAGGATTACTTCTTCAGAGGTTTAATATACATTTATTAGTGAGGGTGCATATTAAAGTGTGTCAGCAGGGATTTCTTTGTTGTAATCTCCCCTCTAACAACATTGCTGTAATCTTTTCTTTCCTCATATGTAATCTTTTACAATAAGGCTAAGAGCTCAAGAAAACACATGCAAATAGACACAACACGAAGCAAGCAACACAACAGGAAATGTTTCTGTACAGTCTCTGGTCATGAAGAGTGGCAAACTGGACCCAAATGCAGAAGACTGGCTTTAAGAGGAAACAACTTTAATTTGAGGTTTGGTTCAGGCAAGACAAAACCGAACTTCATATATCAAACACAAAGATCCAATAAAGGATTGAGCATAACATCAAATCTTACATGTTAACGGATCTGATGAAGTGCAAGTGGAGAGATGATTGTGGTGATTAAATAGGAGCCAGGCAGGGAGCTGATTGACAGGGAAAACTTGAACCAGGAGAGGAGCTGATTGGCTGGAAGGACTAATGAGGCTGCTTCCGAGGAGGTGTGTGGAGGGCAGAATCAAGGGAGCAGGGTAGGACTAACGAGCTGAAGCATAGGAGGTGTGTAGATGGAGCAAAATAAGATATATGCTGCACAGTAACACAAATGGAAAAATACAGCATATAGAATAAAAAGGCTAATGGACAAATGGCCTCACCGTGACAGTTTGCAAGGGACACTTAAAAGTGATGCACATTACATACAATACATTGCATTTTCTGTCATCAAACATGATGTACATTTTTCTTTATTTGCATTTTCATTCTTAACTTGCAGAGCACTGAACTCTCATCCTACCGTAATGCTAGTTGAAGACTTATTTTATCAACCTTTTTCTTACATCGCTACGTCCTGAAGCAATATCACCAACAAATTACAATAAATTAGTATGAAAATAAAATCCGGAAAATGTCATACGCACATGTGTATCAATGGGCCTGACAACAATAGGGACCCATTCAGAACAATGCTCCATAGCGTTAACCGTTTTCCAGCTTTAAGGTTTTGGCACAAACACATCATGCACTGCTGGCCAATTATTGACTAAAAAACATTATAATAACAAACAATAACACACACACAAAAGAAAGGATCCTATAATGATGATAAATATGATGCGTTAACACAAGGGTTTTCATCAAATTAGGTTTTTAACAATCATAGGAATCAGATATCTGCACTCAGGTTCTCACTTACATGTTCCTGTTCCCGTGTCACCACTCTTCACTTAGCAAATGACATGTTGAGGTATGAGGTTTTAAATGTAACTGCATCTGGTGAAATGGTCAAAACACACACACAAGTTACATTTCACAATATTGCCATACATTAGTCACACTGCTATTGCCTTTATAATATAGGCACAGCAATAATACAAGAACACATTCCTCCTGAATGCAGAGGCTTGCTCACAGTCAGAACACCCGCTGAAAAGTTGGTTTCCATGTTGTGTTAGTCAAGAACCTGAACGTTTTCTGAGTGGTTCTGAAAGGCTATATTTGACATTATATTAATAAACTTTAACCCAGTCCTCAACGGAAATGATGCTCTGCTTTAGATGAGGCAGACTTCTTCGTTTCCAGAACCCTACTATTAAAGGTGAGTACATCAGCAGTTATTATGCTAATATATGTAACTTTCTTGTTTATGACAGTGTTTTAACGTGATCTGTGAGAATACAGAGGGCACATGGAGGCTTGCTCCATGTTCCTGAGACCCTCCTCCCCAGCCGCTGCTTGTCACAGCCGTCAACCCAGCGCTTTTGCCTCGAGGCACTAGAACATGCACTTTGTCTGGAAGCTAACAAAATCCTCATCAAACTCCTTTGCACATCAGCCTTGAGGGTTGTTCTGTTCTAATCATGTCAAAAGGTTGCCTAGGTAGCCTCCTTTCTATCTGAAACAACCAAACTTTTTTAGCAGGAGAAATGTTTTGTACCCTTCTGAATAACAGCCCATTTCAAACTGCACCACTCTGACATTCATTAAATCTCTCAAGTATATCGTTACCTGCAAAGATCATTTGTAATAGGAGTCATCCTATTTCAAAAAACACAATCAAAGCATCGACACCAACGATACGATACGATATTACTTTATTTGTCAGATCAAGTCTGAAATTTGACTTGCGTCACAGCAGCTCCATGTCCAACATTAACAGACAAATATCCAGACACAATACATGAAACACAAACAACAAACATTTAACATAACAGCACAATCACTGAGAGAAAACATGCTCAAAGAGTCTTCAGCGTGCATCTGATCTGGGATCAGCTCTGTATTTACTGTGAGGTCAGACTGATGCACAACAGAGTGCTTCAGTCTGACCTTATTGAATGGTGGGACCCTGTATCTCTGATTAGATGGTAGCAGTTCATATTCACAGTTCAGAACATGGTTTGGGTCAGAGATGATGTTATTGGACAGCCTCACTAGGTTGATAGGCTGAGTCACAGAGTCTCTGACAGGGTGGACCAACAATCTTTGAGCAGATTTTTATCAGGTGGAGCAGTTTTGATTTTAAAGCTGCTGACAAACACTTGTATTAGGTAGTAAATCTCCATGGAGAAAAGCCATGACTGTGAGAACAGCAAAAACTGAGTGCAGAAAAGCTGAACGCAGGTGGAGAAAAACAAATCTCCGGGTTTACTTCGAAATATAGAAAGAGAAACTCTGCGTCTATAATCAGAAAATAAAAAAGGCACGACAGTCTTTCTTTTCTGACATCATTCCCAAAAATAAAAACAACTCACATGCTTTATTTGCTACCATCGACAGACTAACTAACCCCCCAGTGTCAGTAGCTTCATAATTTCTATCCACCAGGGCCTGCAATGACTTTGCCTCCTTCTTCACTGACAAAATCATGCAAATTAGACAGGCAGTCAGTGCCTCTGCATCAGGTACAGCACATGTTTTGTCCCTGTGTCCACCTAAAGCCAATTCAGACACCATGTCACAATTCCGTCTGATAAATGCTAAAGACCTGGAAGACATTATTCAACATCTGAAATCCTCCTCCTGTAGCCTCGATATTATTCCGACAGGATTTTTCAAAACAGTTTTTCCCTGTATGGCCTCAGATATACTTCACATAGTAAACAACTCTCTTCAATCAGGTGTATTTCCACAGGCCCTGAAAACTGCAGTAATTAAACCGCTCCTAAAAAAGCATAACTTGGACACAACCGTAATGAATAATTACAGGCCAATATCAAACCTTCCTTTTTTAAGCAAATTAATTGAAAAAGTTGTTTTTCAACAGTTGAGTCATTTCATGTTTTTAAATGACGGTTTTGATGTGTTTCAGTCGGGCTTTAGACCTAAGCACAGCACTGAGACATCACTTGTTAAGGTCTTAAATGACATCCATTTAAACACAGATAGTGGCAGAATATCAGTTTTAGTATTATTAGATCTCAGCGCTGCCTTTGACACTGTTGACCACAACATATTGCTAGACCGTCTAAAAAACTGGGTGGGAGTTTCAGGAACAGCTCTAAATTGGTTTAGTACCTACTTAAAGGACAGAAAAAACGTTGTCTCAATAGGCAACTACAAATCAACTTTGACAAATATGTCATGCGGGGTTATTCAAGGCTCCACCTTTGCTTTTTAATATCTATATGCTACCTCTGGCTGAAATTATTAAAAAGAGCGATCTAAGCTATCACATCTATGCAGACGACACCCAGATTTATTTTAAAATCACACCAGGAGACTGTTCTCCGATTAGAACACTGAGCACATCACTGACTGGATGACTCAGAACTTTCTCCAACTGAACAAACAAAAAACTGAGCAAAGAAGGACCGATTAAAAGTAATCGCAGAGCTTCAGTCGTCAGACTACACAAAAGCAAGACATCTGGGTGTAGTGATGGACTCAGACCTGAAGTTCAACAGCCACATTACAACAGTCATTAGGTCTGCTTATTATCACCTGAAGAATATATCGAGGATTAAAAAACTAATGTCACAACAGGACTTAGAAAAGCTTGTCCATGCTTTTATTTTCAGTAGACTCGAGTACTGGGCTGACAAAAAAATCCATCAGAAAACTGCAGCTGATCCAGAACGCTGCTGCACGTGTCCTCACTAACACTAAAAGAGTGGATCACATCAGTCCGGTTCTGAAATCTCTACACTGGCTTCCAGTCGGCCAAAGAATTGATTTGAAAGTACTATTGCTAGTTTTTAAATCATTACATGGTTTAGGACCAAAGTATATTGCTGAACTCCTGCATAATTACGAGCCATCGAGGTGCCTCAGGTCTTCTGGGACGGGTCTGCTATCGAGAGTAAAAACAAAACATGGAGGCAGCATTTAGCTGTTATGCCCCGACACTCTGGAACAAACTACCCAAATCATGCACGTCCGCAGAAACGCTTACTATTTTTAAATCGAGACTAAAAACATATCTCTTTGCCACTGCTTTTAATTGAGATGCTCATATTCGAACTACAGTATGCCTTTTAAACATGTATTGTTTACCTGTGGTGTTCATTTTTATTATTTTATTATCTTTGCTTTGTAATGTCTGTTGTAAAATTGTATAATGTGTTTTTAATGTATTTATTCCTAAAAAGTATTTTAATTTGTTTTTTAAAGCACTTTGAATTGTCGCGTACAGAAAAGTGCTACATAAATAAACTTGCCTTGCCTTGCCTATTGCAGTACTGCAGAATGGACATGATCACAGATGTAAAGAACAACAGAAGAATTTCTCTGCTCGCCCCAAAAGACCTGAGACGGCCGAGAAAATACATTCTTTGTTTTGTCCTTTTGCTCAGATATTCAATGTGATCCTTCCATGGCAGCAGATGGTCAATCATTACACCCAAGTATTTGTATGAAACTCCCTGCTTGATCTCATCTGTATGGATGACCATGGGGACTTTATGGGAGACAGATGGTGAGCCAAAAATGATTTCCTCAGTTTTCTTGGTGTTGATCTCAAGAGCATTGCTATCAGTCCACTCAACATCTCATGCTTTACATTCAAATCATTTAACTGGCAAAACACAAAGTGGCTGTAATTGTGAGGAGGTCACAGGAAACACGCCCAACTTAACCAATCTGACGATGCCCTGTTTTAGTTTGAAACATCAAGCTACTGTGTAACATGAAAACAGATTGTAGTTTTGTATTTTCCGACCAACTTCTTTATTAAAACAATGTGACTATTTGGCTGTTCTCTCCTGTTGTATTTCTGACAAAGAATCATTGTAAACTGCCCGGAAAGATGGTAACAAAGGCTGTTGCAAAATCAACCACTGGCATCGTTATTTTTTAAATAATAATAACGTTTTTATAATCACAATTTCAGGGCCTCTCTTTGCTCCATACATCATGATAAACATTCACAATAGACATTCAAAAAGATTCATGATGCAAAATGTTGCAGAGGTTTACATTCACTTGGAACAGATATACATAGAGGCAGCAGACTCACGCAGTCTCTAAAACTGGGATAGCTTATCCAGGTCCTCCATGGTCAGGTCCTGGCCTTTGATATGACTTCTAGCAGACAAGCGGCCCCCTTCCGAGCATTTCCCATTCTCCACTAACTCTGATCTGACTTCAGAGCCCGTCCTCCTGTGGACCGCCGCGGGCTGGACGGGGAGCACGGCGTTCCCTCTGATCCGATGGGAGTAGCTCCTCTGGTGCCTGAAGCCCTCGGAGCAAAGCTGGAACTTGAAAGCCGCCTGAAAGCCCCTGCGAAAGTTCTCGTTGAAGAACCCGTAGATTATGGGGTTGACACTGCTGTTGAAGAAGGCCAACCAGTGAGCTAAGGGGTACACGTAGATGTTGATGACGCGGTACTGGTGCTCCGTCAGGCTGGCGTAGTCGCTCAGCATCATCAGCGTCCACAGAGGGAGCCAGGACAGGATGAAGATCAGAGCCACGACCAGCAGCATCTTGATCACTCGGTTCTTCTTCTTCGTAATCGTGAGGCGGCCCTCCATGCTGGGTTTGTTGTTGCCCCCGCCCTCTTCGGACACACTCACACTGCCGGTCATCTTAGGGATGGCGACCTTGCAGAGGGTGTAGCCGATGCGGGCGTACATGACCACGATAAGGCTGAGGGGAGCCAGGTAGATGTTAGCGAAGAGCACAGTGGTGTAGATTTTCCTCATCTCCTGGTTGGGCCAATTTTCTCGACACCAGTAGAAGGGGCTGGTGTCGTTGCCTCCGAGAACAATTCGCACCCTATGCTCCTTTGTGGCCTGGAGCATGACCCCAGAGGGACACATGATGAACACAGCCAGGACCCATATGATGACGATGATTAGCTTCGAGGTGGAAATGGTCATCTTGTGCTTGAAAGGGTAGACAATGCAGCGGAACCTGGCGCAGAGGGAATTGCCGGGAAATGCATCAAGAGAAAGAAGTGGGCAAGGAGCACATAATATTTGCAATTAATACAAATACAACCCTCACCTGTCAACAGCTATAGCAACGAGAGTGAACACAGACGCTGACACGGAAATCCCTTGCACCATACCGCTCAGCTTACACACCACGCTGCCAAATGGCCATCCTGCAGAGAAGAGAAACACAAGTGTAAATAGATTAAGAGAACCAGGCTGCATGAATATTTTTAAATGTACTTAATACCAAAGATTAGACGGTCTTTTGTGTACTTTGGAAACGGAATATTCATGCTTTTCAAACTAAAGCCATTGCTGAAGTTAAATGTATAAAACTTATAAAGAAGATTTGAATCAGGGATGTTATTAAAGAGGCGCTATTATGGTTGTTCCTTTCCTGTAGTGTGTTCTATACTGTATACTGTTGGTCAGCTAACCAATCAGAGCAGACTGGGCTCTGGTTTCAGACAGAGGGTGAAAAGAGGTGCTGCAGCACAGGCAGTATGAGAACAATAAAGAGCTTTTTGAACATTAAAGCACGGAAACATGTCACATTAGACACTACATACTGATATACACCTGAACATCAGCAGAATATATCCTCTTTAAAGCAGTGGCGAGCCGTCAGGGCCCTTTAGGCCCTCTGTGAGGGCCTAAGATATTCTAAAAAATAATATTTGAAAACATTACAAAAATAATATTTTTTTTAATATTTTTTTTGTTGTTACATTTTTCATTAGTTTTACCAAAATAACTTTTGATTTAATTGTATTTAAAATAATATTTCCAAAGAAATAAATCCTTCGAACCTGCCTGTTCAGTTTCTGTTGGAATGTGAAGGGTTAAATGCCGTCTCTGCGAGAAATTATGAACCGAGTCATTTTCAAGATTGAGTTCCAATGATAAACCGGAGTGGCAAAGGATCAGCTGAATGACCCGCAAGTGCTTCATCCAAAAGGACAGGAGGATGGACTTTGTGTTTCAGTGATTTATCACAAAGGTAGGCCAAAGTCATTTTCAATGCGGGCCGCCGTGCCGACTTCATTCATTTGTAATTGTTACTTGGCTGTGGGTGCCCTGTCATGATAGGTGTTTATATAAATCAATGGTGTCGTTTTGTGTGATAGATGCGTTTTGCACCCCGGGCCGCTGTTTTGATATTCCGCTGAAGTATACGCTGTGACGTAATATCTCTTCTTTTTTTTCGAGGGAAGGGGGGGTCAGAGGGCCTAGGTATAAAAGTCACGGCTCGCCACTGCTTTCAAGAGAGAACAAGTTTAAGTTCCCCATCACTGACCTGTGATGATGTTGTCCACCAGAGTGGTTGGCATGCAGAAGATGCCAACCAGCAGGTCACTGATGGCCAGGTTGAGGATAAACAGGTTGGTGACCGTGCGCATGTTCTTGTTGCGCAGCACGATGAAACACACCACCACGTTACCCATAATGCACACCAGGAAGATGAGGAGGTAGGAGACGGTGAAGACCGCAGCTACCGAGGACGTGTGGAGGTAGAAATCCACAAATGTGATGTTCTGGTGGCTGGAAGGGTTTTCCTTCAATCTAGAGGAATTGGAGGGGTTCAATCCCTCCCAGGTAGTGTTGAGTAGTAGATGCTGGGTCATGGTGGTGTCTGGGTGTATACACACATGGTATAAAACATAGATTATGATGTGCTCGCCATTTTAGTGCATTTGTTCTGGGTTAAGTATCTAATATCTTCTAAACAAAATAAACCAATTACAAAAGAAGATCCTCCCAATTTGAGTGAAATCAGGCAGACCAGAAGAAGGAATCTAATAACATTAAACTGTAGAACCTATCCAGAAATCAATAGTCCTATTCTTGTGTCTCCTGATTCTTGTGAGTGGGTTGATTCAGTATGCTCTCTCACACTCTCTAATAACAACGTGCTCACCACAATGACCCATCTCTTCTGAAAACAATGGGAGAGTGGTTGCTTGCCGATTGCTTGCTTCAATCACCCACCTCCAGCTTTCAGGGATTGAATTCGATTTTTCCCTCAAAATATTTTTGACAAGCATGTGATATATAATATGTATATTGTACACATCTTGGATTGGACTTCCTCTCGTAAATCGTTTGCAAGATTAAGTTTGTTCCTTCTGCAAATTCAATTTAATAAAGCTTGTGTGTTTTTTATTTGATGTATTAATATCCTACAGTTCAACATGTACAGTGCAACTGAAGGATTATCAAATCAAAGTGTGACGTTTTTTCTTAGCTATAAATAGATCAAAGTAGGCCGGGATAACACATTATAAATATGTAATTTATGTTATGTGATGAATACATAACTACTATTTGAATAAACAATTGCAGGTGCTCCATTTCATATTTACACCAAATTCAACATTTGAAATTAAGTGTATTTTTAGCTCGTAACATCAAATTCATTGTCAGAAAAAAACAAAGGTCTGTGCCACAATACAGTTGAACTGAGATTCACTTCACAAACATTTTCTTTTCTTTTTCTCACCCTTCAAGTCTTCATAGGATAATATTAGAATAAAGCTGCAAGCCTATAGTTCAGTTCCTTGTTAATTAACTCACATTAATCATACAGCTCATTATACTGTTGCATGCATGTAATAAGAATATAATTATCTGAGTCTATCAAACGCCTGGAAATCTAAACCTCAGTGGTTGAGAGGAGACCAGTGTGTTTGTGGTTAAATATGCTTTGGGGGAAAACGGGTTGTTTTCCTTGAATCTGTTTGTTCCACATTACATGGATGACTGAGAATATGTTAGATTTCAATTCCCAAATCCTTTGAAAACATCCAGAACACAAAATCAATCCCTGGAGATCCATAGTTGAACTGATAATCAATATGCCTCAAGATACAATGAAAATAGACAGTTTTATCTCATCAAGTTAAGTTATGATGCTTTTAAAAGTCATGCCTGGCGGGTAGCATTTCATATCAGTTCTGAAAGTGCCTCAATGATAACTGAAGGAAAACGTGTTTTGTTTCTAACAGTGCAGTCCTACAATCTTAAAATCTTCACAAGTAACCAATAAAAGAACATTCTATTGTTTAATTTATGCCAGAGGAAGTTGATCTTGCTATAAAAAAAGTGTCCTGAATAATGATATAATAAAAACATCTTACCTTAGAGAAAACAGTATACGTGCAGTATCCCTTCTTCTGTCCTTAGATGTGCTACATGTCTAGATAGTGCCCTCACTCAGAGTGTGAAGCTGCACGTTGTCCTCTCAATGTGAGAGCCGAGCAGCAGGGGGTTTAGTCCGAGCCGCACGAACAGCTCTCAGATACAGAATGATCTACCCCTGAGGGGCAGAAAAAAAGGTGTTGAGAAATGACGTAGCTCGTCTTGGATCAACCCTCTAGCTGTCAAGCACCAACCCTCTTCAGATCAACCCCCTCAATGTTTAAATGAAGAAACTCTCAGAGTAACCCGTAGCTACGTAACTGTAACTGCTGTTTCCACAGGATGCTTAATCAACACGTTTAAAATGCTTTGACACAAATCCTGTAAAAACTGCGGGGAAACTCACTTTGAGGAGTGGAACATGTCCACCGTTACGTTTGGTAGAAGTGGGACTTTTAAAAATAGACCGAGTAAAAAAGAGCTTGAACTTTGCAAAGGCTGCCTAAGTAAGTAATGGCTTCTCCAGAAAGGAATACATTGGATCTTCCATCCCCCAGCTGGCTCACATCATGGAGATGTTTGGGAAAGATGAATCAGATCAGTACGAAAGGTTCTCAACACCACCCTGAATGTACAAAGTCTCGACGAAGAGGGACTTAACACAGTCTGAAGCATGTGAAGCAGAAGCTATTCTCAATAGCCGTCCAATCACCAAAGCTTCTAGATCTAAACGACCTCGAAGCACTTATTGTAAGTCGCTTTGGATAAAAGTGTCAGCTAAATGTAATGTAATGTAATAAAAGCACTGACACCGAATCATCTTTTGCTCCTTAAGACAACACCATCCCTGCCACCAGGACAGTTTCAAAAGGAAGACATTTACGCTCGCCGTAGGTGGAGACAAGTTCAATCAATCAATCAATCAATGTTTAGTTATATAGCCCAATATCACAAATGTTACATTTGTCTCAGTGGTCTTCACAGTGTGTACAGAATATCAGTATGACAATACGACACCCTCTGTCCTTAGACCCTCACATCGTATGTAGGAGCCAAAATGCTTGTTTTTGCCTTACTTATTATTTGTATTATTATCTTGTATTTCTGTTTGCATCACGTTTCATTCTTATTGTTTATCACTTCCGGCAATGGTCACGTGGGTATGGTTTATTGATATTTAGTCACCTGTTGGATTCCGGTTGGGAGGATATTGATGTAGGAAGAGGGTGAATTTGCTTTCTGTTGACTAAATGTAGCGGCAATAACTCCCTATGAGTTAGCTGCTGAGAGGCTAAAAGATGCTGCTAAAAACCAAGCCATCTTTTCCACCTGGACTGTTTCATAAAGAGGACATATATGCTCGTCGAAGATGGAAACAAGTTCAGTACATCTCAGACTTGTTTTGGAAACGATGGATTAAGGAGTACTTGCCTCTACTCCAGGAACGACAGAAGTGGTCAAATGTCAAGCGCAACTTCATACCAGGAGATATTGTGCTCATAGTCGATGACTCAGCACCTCGCAATTCATGGCTTACAGGAAGGATTGTACAAACCATTCCAGACAGAAGAGGACTTGTACGTCAGGTGCGAGTGAAGACAAAAACTAGCTATCTGGACAGGCCTATCACAAAGATCTGCCTTCTACAGGAAGCAGAAGAGCCGTGAGGAAATTAGTGAACTTCATAGACCTTGACATTGACGTTTTTTCCGATTTTTTATTAAGTGATAGTAAAGATCACTCCTTCATAGGCTAACAAACTATATCTTTTTTATTTTATTTTCTATTTTTTGCCTAAAGAAGAAAAGGACACTTTAACAAAAGGACGTTTTTTCTTGATTGTCTCCTACATAATTTTTCAGTTGTGTAATTATTATGTTGATATAATTAGGGGCCGGAATGTAGGAGCCACATATGAAGCCATTTCTGTGTTTGTTAAGATACATGTTTTTTGAGTCACTATAGGTGGTGGGCGTGTCATTGCATTTGGGTGGTGACGTTTGTGCTTATATCCGGTTGCTTTTACCTGTGCACCGGGCAATAGATGGGGGAGTGAGCTAGAGAAGGACAATTTTTGTTGACCGTCAGGTCTGGAGTCGTATATTGTTTGTTTTCGTCTTTATTAAACACCATGGACTACAAATGACTACGGACTCTTACATGGAACGCGTCACAGCAAAGAGCATCTTTTAGCCTCTCAGCAGCTAACTCATAGGGAGTTATTGCCGCTACAATTAGTCAACAGAAAATGGATCGCCGCATCGAAGACGCGACGGAATGGACCGGATCCTAAGCAGACAAAGCCAAGACGTTCGGGAGCACGGAGTTGGAACACTGAGACAGTTTCCCCCTCGGCGAAGTGGAAAGGAAAAGCCACAATTCACCGTGGCCGCAGGCGGGAACTGATTGACATGGAGCACATCACAGCCAGTTGAGGCGGTAGGCACAATTGCGTTCATTCTGTGTATGTTTTATTTTGGAACACAGTTTGGAAGTGCCGCCGTTAGTCCATTGGGGACTGCTATTTGGCCTGTTTTGTGCGTGCTGGTTATGCCGATATCGGCGAAGGTTTGGATTTCCGGAATTGTTTGTAACGTGCACAGCTGTGATCACTGATCAGGCACCACATCTGTGACAAGATTGACATTAGTGAATACTGTTGTGTGCATATTGGAACATGCAAAATGAGTGATAACAACGAAAATGAGGATGGAGTGGACAGTGTGTTAAATATTGGAAACAGAACTAGCACATTTTCTTTTCATGGCTCAAGATCCAGAGTAAGATCAAGAACTGCATCTGCTTATATAAAAGCTCAGGCGGAAGTGGCTTCCCTGATGGTTTTACAAAATCTACTTCAAAAGAAACATGCTTTAGAAAAACAGGAACATGCTTTAGAAAAACAGAAACATGAGCTGAGGATAAGAAGAGAACAACTGGACCTAGAAGGAGACATCGCCGCCACCATGGCTAAAATGAAGGTTCTTGCTGCATCAAAGAAATCCAGTGTTCCGAGTAGCTGCACTACAGGATCTGATGGCAAGCAGTCATATTTTGGAAACGGACTTAAGGAAAAGAAAACCCTTCATATCAAAACAGATCCTTTTGTACCCCAGTCACAAGTTATATATACATCTGCACCAATCATTCCAGAGCACAGTGTAGCTAATCTAAAAACATCAACAATAACAACCAAGGACCAGAGTTGGGTGTAACGCGTTACTTTGTAACGCGTTACTTTGTAACGCGTTACTGTAATAATATTACTTTGTCGGTAACGGAGTAGTGTAACGCGCTACTTTTATAATCCAGTAATCACACTACAGTTACTAACATTGCCCCGACACGCGTTACTTCGTTACTTTCTAAAATCAGTCATAATCAAACCTCAACAAACACCTGCAAAGAACACATGCTAGGTGAAGCTAACGCACATAGCTGTTGTTTATTTATATCACACAGACACACACATCACAGACACAGACACTGCACACCACAGACACACACACCACAGACACACACATCACACACACACACACACACACACACACACACACACACACACACACACACACACACACACACACACACACACACACACACACACACACACACACACACACACACGTAGTTCTTCTTCTCTGTTTTCCGGTTGTTGCTTGTTTTGAATGACGAATACACACTACCGCTGCCTGCTGGTAAGGAGAGTTATTGCCACTCACGCATGCGCAGTTCGTAGGTGCTCGGCTGAAGTCTGGCTCCAGTGCAACACATGGCCAACACGCAGGAGAACACGCTGACGCAACAGCGTGAGCAGAGATAGACTGCGCAAAATATACAGATAGCAGGAGACAGAGGACAGCCACGGTCAGATAACAGGAGACAGAGGACAGCCACGGTCAGATAGCAGGAGACAGAGGACAGCCATGGTCAGATAGGAAAACATTCAGGAGCTATCTGGATCAGTCTTATGCGACAATGGAAACTGAACTAAAGAGAACATTTGAAACTTTAGCAGTCTGCGTGATCTGCCTGTAGGGAGGGGCGGGCCGGCCCTGCGAGTAAAGTAACGAGTAAAGTAACGAATTACTTTATGTAGATAGTAACGAAGTAGTGTAATATATTACTTTTTTTTGAAGTAATATGTAATATGTAATATATTACTTTTTTTTAGTAACGACCCCATCTCTGCCAAGGACAGAGATGACACTGAAATAATCACATCTACCATAACACTCGAGTCACAACCTCATCCAGTAGAAAGCAAATTTGCAACCATGAAAGCGGGACAAATTAAATACGACATAGAAACAAAGGAAACTAAGATGTACAGAAAAGAACCAGGCATACAAGTGGCCTTACTGGGGCCGGTGAAGAGGACTGCAAACTCTCAGTCAGTGATGGGTGCCAGCAGGACGTCTGTAATGACAGTGGATATGCTGTGGAAACATCAATTTAAGATGCACTATCCTGAAGGTGGCAGAGACATCCAGAGACTTTCCATGGGGAAGCAGCGGTTCCGGGATCCCGTCTTAAAATCTGCCAAACTATTGGAAGGACCAATCACATTAGATTGGAAAAGGACAAGGAAAAAAGGACTTGTACTTGGGATTCAGATGAAGACAAATAGTGGCTTTCTGAACATACCCCTCAGCCAAGTACGCCTTTTTCATGAGGCAGAGAAACTTTTGCCATGTCTAAATAATTTTAAATGTTTGACCTTGCTCCTTGCCCCCTGCATACAGTGACTATGTTTGCACCCTGCACTCACAATACTACACACAGCAGACTTGATTGCTTGTATACTGATCTATGAATACTGGATTTAAAACATGATGATCTGCATATCATTAGAATATACAGTGCTTTATTGTAATTGGTTTTGAATAATTATTATAAATTGTTATATAATAATTAGGGGCCGGAATGTAGGAGCCAAAATGCTTGTTTTTGCCTTACTTATTATTTGTATTATTATCTTGTATTTCTGTTTGCATCGCGTTTCATTCTTATTGTTTATCACTTCCGGCAATGGTCACGTGGGTATGGTTTATTGATATTTAGTCACCTGTTGGATTCCGGTTGGGAGACAGTCAGGAGACATCGTGACCATCATGGATGACTCAGCGCCTCGGAACTCCTGGCTTACTGGAAAAGTTGCTGAGACCATCGTTGACAAAAAGGGATGTTGTTGGGGAATCATTTGCCCTGCATGTCCTCCTTCGCCCTCTGACGCAGCTGACCAACCTTGAGCAGCCGTTATCTCCCATAAGGAGGGGCATATTGTATTATATACTAGCATATTGTTGATGTTGCCAGTTTGTGACCGGGCAACTCTCTGTCAGAGATAGTTATTGTTGTGGGACACCTGGAACACATCCTTCTCGGGGTGTAGATGACCCCGAGCCATAAGCGCCAACAACTGTGATTCAGTGTCCTCAGCTGTTTAGTCTGTCTATTGAAGAATGTTGAGTATTACACTCTGAACTAGTTCAAACCTGGGGCTACAGGAGGGTTCTTGAGGATTGATTGTGGCATCTCAACCATGTGGTCATCTTGTGGCCCGTGTGGTTCACATGTCTTGTGAATCAAATCTAATCAAATCAAGTTTTATTTATATAGAACATTTATAAACGTGCTGTACATATAATAAAAATAGCCTACAGTAGAGACACTTTACAGCAAATACAACAGCACAGATTGTTCAGAATATCAGTATGAGAAAAACGACACCCTCTATCCTTAGAATGGGACGCCCTGCCCGTTGAAAACTGACTCTCAAGGGGTACCCTGTCCGTAATAGAGTAACGGGGAGGGGCCCTGACCGACCGTCAACATGTGACGTGTTGGGAGTGAGAACGTGTTAGTTAGGAAGAAGCAGCCAGAGAAATCACGACTATCGCCTCTTTAAACACGGCTCCAGCTGCAGCGCGGGGTGTGTGTGTAAATACCTCCCCGTATCTGTTTTGCTAATGCGAACTGAGAGGGAGAAAGTCATAGTCTGTGCCTACGGCTTTAACTCACGCCACCGCCATCTCTATTAAAAAGGAGAATGGTCCAAATGCACACTCGTTGTTTGTGACCGTTTTCTACGTGCTGGTAAAACGGGGCAGCGCAAGGTGCGTGCATTTCCTGATGCGCCACAGTTCCCTACATGCTGGAGGAACTGGTGCGGTGCCGGTCCGGCGTGCATACGTGTACACAATTATAGGCTAATTGATCACGGGGGGTGGGCAGTGGCATGCGAGTGTAGAGCAAAACTGTCTTTCATCGTTGTGATGAACACGATGGCGAGTGTATAGGCTGGTCCGTAGTGACTACAGTTAACTGTGCTGTTGTTGGAGAGAAAGGGTAGAGGGAAAATAAAAGTCGATGCGCTCCTGATCGGGGGGGGGCATAGCGCCACAGAATAGAGCAGTGGTTGTCGCAAGATGATAAGCTAGTTATGGCTCTTGGACGGTCATCAGGCACCGATCATATGATTTGTATAAGGGTGGAAGCATGGGTCAAGGCGCCCCACTGGAGATAATTCCCTACCGGACCGCGGATTGGGGGTTGGGACCCCTGGGCTATCAGATAGTTTCACTTTCACACATCAGCTCCGTAGCAGCTGTCACTGCGCATAGGGGAGGGGGGGGGTTGGCAGGGAAACGGGGTTCAGGGGGAGTGGCTGTACCCGTAGGATAGAAAAGGGGGAAGTGACGTCTGACTCAGAGGTTGCACGGCTGTGGAAAAGAACGTGTTGCCCAGTTGCCCACATTCTGTTACTGATTTTGGCTAGTTAGCTAGCAGGTTTATTGTTTTGGGTGCAGTCACTTTTGCCTCCACTTGCTGTTCAAATAAATGTTGAAAGAAAAAGTAAATCTGTTCATATGGGTGTTGAGAGGTGTATCCATAGATTTAGTCCCTAATTTTGCTCTCAAAGTGCTTTAACTTTAACATTTAAAAAAATTATCTTCCCGGAGGAGTATGCCCCCGGACCCCCCTAGAGGAGGTGAACATCTGTTAACATTAAAATCACTAAATATATGCTGTAACTATTTTTGCTCTAGGCAACTCAAGGGCTCAGGTGATGTGATTACTATATGAATAATTGTCCAAAATAACATTAAATGCATAGGGTTTTTTGTTAAGTAACATACTTTTGTCGCCGGCCGGCCGATACATGCCGCGCATTAAGTGGGCCTGTCTGTCAATTAATCCCCGGGCCACTTTTTCCCCCCAGTCCGCCCCTGGGCGCTACCTAAACCCTCCTGTTCTTTGGATGACAGCTTGCGCCTCGACGCACTCCGTGAAGGTATTTCATGTTCGGGATCATTTGTTTTTTGTCTAACATTGCTTCGTGCAAGTGACAATTGTTGTCGTCTTCTCTGTGAACGTTGTTATCGCTGTTCTTTTGCCATTTTGAGATTTAAATTTCCAGCGAAATCTAAACCTAAAGTGTTTTAGAACACCACGTGACGCTTCTGAACGAATCACGTTGTCAGAAATTGACACCAGCCAATGACATTTTGTTTCTTGGTTTAAGACCCCTTTGTACTTTCACGATTGGATGCTGATACAAAGGAAATGACCATTTGGATCCGATGAGATTATGCAGGAGAGACCGAGCTTTCCAACGATACCTCTGATGACATGGTGCAAACAGCGGTCGCGGTACTTTATGTTACGTTAGAAAGCTAACTGTTGGTGAATTTAGGAGAAACCTACGGACGTAAATAGACAAACTATATGTACTATATGTATTTTGTACGTTTTCCTTCCAAAAGCCTGAAAGAAAACATGTTATGAAATCAAAATAGCACAACATCTTAAAATTGACCAGTGCATGAATAACTATGTGTGTCTGTCGAGGTATGGGAAACACTGTTATTTGTATGACAATTCACTAACAACATCCCCCCCCCCCCTGCCGATGCTCCATGGCGGAGGCTCCGGTAGAAATTGCTGGGAATTGCGTTTTTACTGGTTTTTACCCCATGTCTGACCAATTGTTGAACAGCATTTCCGAGCACATGACTTGTGTTTAAAGTTTATAGTCCATTTGAATTTAGCCTGTGTGAACGCAAACCGAACCTTCTGAAAAATGAAACAATGAAGGCTTCTCAATACTCTAATTTCCCCTCCTCGACTCCTCCGCTCGCATCTCCTGTGGACAGGACTAAATCACGAGGATAGGAGTCGAGGATAGGAGTCGAGGAGGGGATAATAATGGTGCTTTTTGGAACACCAACACAACAAAACTGAGGGGGAATGAGAGACAGGGACTGAATACATTCAAAAACTCACTGAAGAATATCAGGGGGATTTCAAACATGAATTAGCATCGCTTCCCTGCCAAAACATTTAAAACAACATCCTTGCATATCTAATGTCATTATGTGGAAACCTTGACACATGCTACAAAGAGAGAGATATTTTCTTTTTATATCTCCAAAGGTGAAAGGCGGCAGATTTGCAGCACGTATGTACAAATACAAATCTAAACACTGTCATTGACATATCAATTGTGCACCGTGCAAGTGAATAAAAGTGCACGGCTTTAGAATGTATCTGTAGATCAGCACAAAAGTCCATGCCAGCTAGAACTTGGGGTATTTGATACAACAAATTGATTTGTTTGTTTCTTTGCCATGTGATATGTGATCTCTGTTCTGTTTCTATGACTGATTGTCCTAAATGTTTATGTTTATTATCTCGATGCCCAAGACAAATTTCTCCTAAGGGAGACAATAAAGCTCTATCTAATCTAGACATGTACATTACAGTATCCATGCATTTGGGCTCATCAACATGCAGCGTTGCCTCGGAGCAGGAAAGTCATTACCTTAAACCAGCTGGGTGGAGATTGTGTTTCCTCCCACAGACCATCAGAAATGTCTGTTGGAGACATAGATCTGTTCTATACTGCTTTATTTACCAATGGATAGGAAATATATAGTAACAGGAAGAGCTAGGTGCACTACAGGGAGCATTATCACTGGCAACAGCCATCAAATGAAATGGCTTATAAACATTTATTTTGTCCGATGCAATATAATAAATGGCCAATGTGACTCCTCTCCACTTATTTTAAAGAAGCCAAAATATATGAAACACAACAAATCTGCAAGGAAATGAACACCATGATGAATAGTTAGGCAAGTAAAAACACTTGTGGGTCAAAATAGTAATCCTTTTACTTGTCATAAGAATCTTTATTTTCAATAGATTTCAATTGATAAAAATTACATTTTATTGTCTTTTTCCTTTTCCTGGCAGAAATGTGCTTCCATACATGGTGGAGCCCAGTTTTATATCAGAGGGACATGTTCACATTTGGAATAAAGGAGCAAAACTTAAAAAACACATTTCATTTTTACTATCCACAACTTTAAAAGAAAAACACTATTATTATTCCCCAAACTATTAGCTAGTATCACGTTAGTTAAACAATGGAGTAACATAACAAATTATTTGGACTGTAATTGTTTTCAATCACAGTTAAACAATGCCCTCATTGTGATTCCCAGAGATAAAATAAAGGAGGTGCTACTCTTTACACGAGCCAGCCAACAAAACTCACTTTGACAATCTGGGTCAGCCTACATGACGTTGTAACAATAATTACAGGCTTCACACGTGGAAAAGTGAATTTGTTGCACAGTGGTTTTCTGCTCCGTTTACCTCATTATTAAACTGTCTGCTAAAGTTCCCAGCACTGCCCCTGTCAGCATAAGCTCACTCTATTGCGGAGATATTCCCGCGAGAGTGCGGAAAACTTAAATGTATTTATTTATTTCAAATGTGAAATTTTACCAATATACTCACGGACCACTAGGGGGCGCTCATGGACCACCAGTGGTCCGCGGACCACACTTTGAGAAGCACTGCGGGGGGGGGTTCCTATGCTCACGGCTGCATTTCGCCCTTTAGATATATTTCAGGATCAGGGTCTAATGGCCAGACTTAACATTTATCATATGGCATGTGTCAATAAATGTTCTTTAAACAAAATGAAGTCTCTCCTGATTGAACTAAAGATAGTGGTTTGACCAACTCTCCCTAGTCTTATAACACATCCATGATTGCATGTGGCCACTTGAGAACACCTTTTACTGACAGAATGGCCGTACACCCAGAGGGAAAACCATACTGTATAAAAACACACTAATGGCTCCCCTCGAAAAGTGACACAGTGAGCGGAATCTGAACCGAAATCAAAGGATATTGTTATTGTGAGGAGTGTGTCATTAAAAGGGATCTACAGCGTGTGGAAAGGTTAGTGCTTTGTCAGGTAATTATGAGTGTTAAGAAAGAGCTCTGCAGAACATCTAGCCCTGGCATAAGTTGATGGTTCCCCAAACTTTTCACATCTTACCTTAGATTTTCATGGATGTGCTACCTCTAACCAACCCTGTCTCCTAAAAATTACGTTCCCACAGAACTAAACTGCATTCTCAATTACGTTTAGCTAGAAACTTATTTTCTCCCACGTTACGTTCGTTTTGAACGTATCTCAAATACATTTATTTTCTACATATCTTTGCCATTTATTGTCTTGCTTATAATAATGATAATAGTCATTTATAAATATCATTTTAGAGCACACATTTGAAATCAGTAGGCGAGGCTGTAATTTCGCCAGCTGTTACTCTCATGAGTGAGGCAGAAAATAATAGTTTTAACATGCCAAAAAGCTGCTGTGTCGTTTATTGCACCTCAAACATTAAAACAAATCTAGAGTTACGTGTTTCTGTACTTCCTCTAAGAAGAAAGGACAGTTACGGTACGTCCACACAGCAGCTTTTCAAAAATCTTGAAAATCTTGGAGCTGGGCGTGTCTGAAAGCTTGGGGATTTTTTGCGAGCAATGCAACCAACAACCAATCACATGAATCTCCCGCCCCCGACATACAAAGCAAAAAACCCCGGGGATTTTATGCGAGCAATATATATATATATATATAAACTCCCCAAACAGGCAGAAACCTACCAGTTTCACCCACTGTCTCGGCCACCTCCTTCCATGCCTGGTTCCTCCGGTTTGTATCCCGTTAATAGTTCTGGTCGTAAAGAACCGGGTGATTTGCTACGGTAATTTCTCGTTTGGAATATGAGGAAATGAACTGTGGTCTGGTTCTCCCTGCTTACACGCGGTTTGATTGGCTAGCGCTTCTACTGTCAGATTTGCATAAACGTGATTTGATTGGCTGGCGCTTCCAGCTCAGCTTCAAAAGTTGAACATTGCTCAACTTTTGAATCCTGGAAATCCTGGAAATCTTCGCTTCGCTCCCCCACAATGCAGTTCGGCGAAAAGCGAGGCAAAGTGACGTCATCCCCATTCAAAGTCAATGGGCAGAGAAGCGTTGGAAGTGGTGGAAGATTCGTCTAAAGCTGCTGTGTGGACGTACCGTAACAGAAGATCTCTGTGACGCCAGATGTGGTGTTGTTAATGCGATATGATATCCGAAAAAAAATTCAGTTTAGGATGGCCGAAGACACTACACTACCCATAATCCCCAGCTATCGTTTGGGACTACAGTCCCGTTGACAAACCCGTCATTAATCTTCAAGCTCTGGGATTGGATGTTGGAGTGGCAGCGTGCCAAGGTTACGCCAAGCGTCAAACTCTTTGAAATAGAACGAAACCACGGCAGATTATTCAAAACTGGACTTGAACGCCCCCCCAGAACTACACATGCTGGCTATTGTGTTTTGCACATTTATCTGCAGATCTCTATAAAGTATATTCATTACTCGTTATTCTCTACTAATAGTTAATTAAAAACTGTATATAATTGCTATTTTGCACATCCCTTTCAAGATTTCAAGATGTTCTAAGGTTTATTGACATATCATATACACAACTATGGTGTAGTTATGCAATGAATGAAAAACTTGGGTCACAGGTTCTTCAACAGTGCATTACAAGACATCAATCAATATGTGTACCTCCACCATTAAACTGTCAAATTCTGCACATTTCTTATACTATCCACATACATAAGAGTATAATTAATGTGTATAATATCAGTTAAAATAAGTGCTTCAACATAGTTAACATTGCAGTAAAGCAATGTATTAGACGTTAAGTACTTTGTCAGGCTTAATATTTATCTGTAGATACCCCCAAAGGTTTTTTCTTATTTGAAAGAAGACCTTAACCTAAAGTATTCTTAAATGTGTTAATAAAGGTTAATTAGTTTGTCTGTTTTGCACATCCTCCTATTAATATCTTTATACATCCAGCACTAAACTGTTTTATTGTAGAGATCACTTACAGTATCTTCTTGATTTTTTATATTCTATATTTCTATCACAGACCTTCTACTTTCCGCCTATGAAAGTATGTACTCTTAATATTTTTTTCATCAAATAACATTATTCAACAAAAATAACATTATTCAACAAAAATAATTCAATAACGTGCTTTAACCACTAGGCGGTGCACACAAGGTACACACAGCATACTAATAATAACTTTCTATTATTAGTGTAGGACACTTATGTATGTATAACATCTGAAGATGTGTAGTTTACTAATTTTATTCATTACATTACATTACATTGCATTTAGCTGACGCTTTTATCCAAAGTGACTTACAATAAGTACATTCGACCAGGAAGACACAACCTTGAAGAAAAAATAATCATATAAGAACATCAGGTTTCAAAGAGCCAATCGTTTCAAGTGCTACTCAACTGGCTTTAGATAAGCCAGTCCTTTATTAGTATATAAGTGCTCTGTTAGCAGTTCTTTGTTAGTCATTCTATCGCTCGAAGTGGAGTCGAAAGAGATGAGTTTTCAGTCTGCGCCGGAAGGTGTGTAAGCTTTCTGCGGTCCTGATTTCAATGGGGAGCTCATTCCACCATTTTGGAGCCAGGATAGCAAACCCACGTGTTTCTGCTGATGGGAACTTGGGTCCCCCTCGCAGTGCGGGTGCAGCGAGCCGTTTGGCTGATGCAGAGCGTAGAGCACGTGCTGGGGTGTACGGTTATTCATGTTTTTACATAATTTTACAGGATATTGCTATACTATTTCTCATGTTTTACTTCTACACATTAATATCTGATTTGTAAAACATCACAGACAGAAAGGTATATCTGTCATTTAATGGTAAGCTATTGAAATTGTGATTCCATAGATGTGTCTCCCATCACCCAAATCCCCTGACTATTCTCTCAATTGAGTATTTACATTCTTATATTCAAAGAAAATCAGTAATATCTTTAAAAACTACAAGTCCTTTTCTATCAGCTGTGCACCATTATGGTGTAAATATAACCGAATTAGTGTTGATATTGCAAGGAGACGTAGTTTGTGAAAAGAAATGCAAGATGTTGTTTAATTGTTGATATATGTATGATCCACGTCACATATTCAGTTTTGATGGCAGTTCTCCTGTTTGTCCAGAAGTCTTCTCATCAGGGCTCTATAAATAAAGAACTACGGCAGATATGTAATATTTAATGCAGCCGAACCGTGTATTACAATGCCGTTATGACCTCCAACGAGAAAAGCAAGCACACTCGGAATAAAGTATTATTTTATTTTTTTTAAATGTTTTCGGATATCATATCGCATTAACATCATATCCCAACATGCATTGCGGCTAAAACATCCAATCAACGAGCTTCAAGCTGAGGATCTTGGGTAATCTGTTCAGTGGGTGGTTTGTGGCGTGTATCGCTCGAAGTGTCCCTTATAGGCCTACGTCTGTTTCCGGTGACTTTATTTACGGCTAACAAGCATGCTAAAAAGCCCAAGATTATAGAATTAAACGAATAAATAAAAACAAGGATAATTGTGTGTTATTGTTGAGTAAATAACAGTGTGTTATTTAGAAAAGAATAACAAATTAGAAGGAAAAAAAGATTTTAAAAATACAGATTTCAGTATTTTGAGGCTCTGAGCCCCATTTCTTTTCCTCACAGATGGCAAAAAAAGTCCGACATTATACGATTTAAAATAAAAACAAATAAATAAAAAGATAAAACACTGGCATGTAATTTACGTTAGAATAAATAGAATGGTTTTGGAAAAGATATGTAGAAAATAAACGTATTTGAGATACGGTCATAACGAACGTAACGTGGGAGAAAATATCTTTCCAGCTAAACGTAATTGAGAATGCAGTTTAGTTCTGTGGGAATGTATTTTTAGGAGACAGGGTTGCTCTAACCTGAACGGCCTGTACAACAACAATGAATGTGCAGACACTCTAATGTCTCAAGAGTCATACCGATATGAACTTGACTCAGAGAAAATACACAACACACATACTGACATACATATTGACAGGAATACCCTCCTAATGAATACTCTTATCATATCTCGAGCAGCAGGGACACAAAGCAGCAGTCCTGCATGAAATAAAACACTTCCCTCTCAGGGTAGATCACATAATCTTTACAAAATAATACACATGGTTTATTTTGAAGTGCATCTATCAAACAGCATTATCAGAGCTTAAAGAGCAAACAAATAACAAACACCACCAAACAAAAATCACTGCAAAATAAAAGCAATGTGTGCTTTTATTTTGATGAGGCCCGGTTTATTGAGAACGACTCTTGTTTTGCCAGGCTGTGAAGATTCACCCCTGACATATTACCTTTCATAAACAACCAAGTCTTGACTGATAAAAAAGGCCCTAATAAATTACTTTATACATTTACTTTTAAATTCTAGACTTGATGAGCTAAAAATATATATAATGTAAATATATTTGATGCATTTTCTTTTGTCAATCCAATCTACAAAACAATTGCATGTATTGCAACACTATTGCATGATAAGGTGGGTTTGTTTGTAATATTGTGGAAAAGCACAATTTTTAAGACATCCGTCAGTACAATGCAATTCAAGCATAAGAACAGCCTGAAATACAACTAGAGTTGAATTTACATCCTCCTTATACTTCAGTTTTTAGCACTATTTTCATGGATCGCATCACAGTTCTTTTGTTTCCAGATTTCTTCAGCGACCTTAAATGCTGATGTCGTGAGCAGAAATGGCTCCTGAATGTCTGTGCTTTAGGTCACTACTGCCCCCTTCAGACAAAATATAGTATACAGTTTAGAATTATTCAACATGTAAAGGAGCAACCAATTATATACTGATTGTGATGGTTACACAATTGCTGCATTTACTTTTGTTAAAGGTCACCTATTATACAAAATCCACTTTTTTGATGTATTTTATACATAAATATGTGTCCCCTAAAGATATTCAGAAAGTTTCAGGAAAAAAGTTCAGATAATTTGCATTTAAAGCTACAGAAACGGAATCAGCACTTTTGAAACAGGGGGGTTTATGGGATGCTACAATGATCTGTTTGGTGTTTCAGACAAACGCTTCAGAGACATGTTCTGTATATATCTGAGACCTGGAATATATTGTTCAAAAAGAGTATAATAGGGGACCTTTTAACTAACGTAAAAGTGAATGCCTGACATTTGCAAAATGAAACAATGTGATTTTATAATGTAAACTTGTGAGAACCATCTATTGTTTGGAGAACGGATGCAGGGGTGAAGAATATTTTTAAGGACATCCCGTCAGGTAATCCCCTCCTGAGCTTTGATGTGGACACAATCACTCGCATTTACTCACTCAGGCAAAACATGGTTATATCAACTAACTTAAACCTGAGCCAAATGTCAGGATAAAGACATCAATGTTCTCTGTTCTCTCCTGCACCAGAAAGCCAGTCATTCATTAATCCTCTTGGCAATGTTTGGAACATAGTAACTCATAATCATGAGCCAATTTGTTTCATCGCAGCCGACACAAGTCCTGGGAATGGGATGAAAGTATGCTGCCATCATTACTTACTGTATATTTGCTCAAACTGAGCACAGATTAGCTCTGAGCTAACCCAATTCATCCCCTTAAAAACACATGTCAACACTTGGACTTTAAAGGGGCCTTAATAATGCTCCTCTTCAGGTGTATTTGCAACCCGGTATCACGGCAAGACGTGAACATGGGACGATTTACCATGCTGGGAGACGTGAAGATGTCACGATTTCGTCCCTTCAAACGTGACGGTTACACGGTATTGTTAACCATTGGAGAAATACCCGGAAATGCCAAGCAAATGTTACCCCGATGGTCGGTTGCTATTGTCAATATTAATATAATGATGATTTATTTTGTAATAGTCACACTCGATTACGCCGATTTTCTTGTTAACCCAGCTGGTCGACACCTCTTTGAGCAGAAACAAAGGCTACATTAATGTGTTAAATCGATGTTAATCCATGCGTGTGGATGTGGAATTAACAAACGTGACGTTGTGCGATTGCGTTGCCAGGCAACCGTAGTTATATTTAAAAACATATTAGAAGGCCTCACAAAATACTTTAATGTAAATTTAAATGTGAAGGTGATAACAGCAGAAATGATTAAAGTAAAACATTGGTTTGACACAAACAAATTATCATTAAATATAAGCAAAACAAAGATTATGTTATTTGGAAAACAAAAAACAAATCCACAGATACAATTAATACTAGATAACATACACATAGAAAGAGTATATGAAATTAAGTTCCTTGGTGTGGTTTTAGACCACAAAATCAGCTGGAAACCTCATATCACTCATGTAAAAGCAAAACTGGCTAAAACTATCGCAATATTGGGAAAAGCCAGATACATTCTGGACTATAACTCATTGCATACTCTATATAACACACTAATATTGCCATATCTGATTTACTGTGTGGAGATTTGGGGAAACACGTACAAAACCAACCTACAGCCGTTATGCACATTACAAAAAAGGGCTATAAGAGTTATCAATAATGTTGGATATCTTGAACACACTAATGTATTATTTTTGAAGTCACACATATTGAAGTTCATTGATCTGGTTAAATTTAAAACGGCAAAAATCATGTACAGAGCAAGACATAATCTACTTCCTAGGAAATTAAAAACATTGTTCATAGACAGAGAGGGTGGGTATACTTTGAGAGGAAATCTACATTTTAAACAACTCAAGGTCAGAACAACTCTGAGAAGTATGAGTATAACAATCTGTGGGGTGATTTTATGGAATGGTTTGGAGCAGGAGTTAAAACAAAGCACAAGCATAATTCAGTTTAAAAGGATGTACAGAAACACTTTTTTGGAAAAATATGAGAATGAAGAAAGGTGATTGAAGATGAGAAATTATTGTATATGTATGTATAAATGTAGGAATGTATGTAGGAATAACTTGCATAATGATTTAAAGGACAATCATTGATCAAGTAAGGGGTGGGAATTAATAAGCATTTGCTTCCTCCTACTCCCTTTCGGACACATATGATTTATTATTATTATTAATATGAAGAATTTTTTTGTTTTTTTTGTTGAATATACAAATTATTACCATGAATGTGGATAAATACTGTATTATAACAATACGGTATTCTGTTTTTCACATTTGTTATTTGTTATTTTTTAATCTGTTCGAAATAAAGACTGAAAGAAAGAAAGAAAAGGAATGTGTGTATAACAAAATACATCCATCATAAACGAAACTGGAAACAGAGGTAGGCAAGATCCTCAGCTCGATGATTGGATGGTTTAGCCGCAATGCATGCTGGGATTTGATGTTTATGCGATGTGAAATCAGATTTTTTTTTTTAAATAATACTTTATTCCGAGTGTGCTTGCTTTTCACTTTGAAAGTCATCACATAACGGCATTGTAATACACGGTTCGGCTGCATTAAATATTACATATCTGCCGTAGTTCTCTATTTATAGAGCCCTGATGAGAAGACTTCTAGACAAACATGAGGAACTGCCGCCAAAACTGAAAACGTGAGGTGGATCATAAATATATCAGCAAATAAACAACATCTTACATTTCTTTTTACACAATACGTCTCCTTGCAGTATCAACACTAATTCGGTTGACTTTTATATTTGATCCTAGAGGATTTGAGGTCAACCCCCAATAAAAATCACATGGATAGGTTCCTAAATACATTTATAAATAGTACATTTATTTTTTTAAATAGTAACCTATTTCCATATGTTCATGTGTGGGTAGTAGATTTAAACTAGAGGGCTATCATTATGGGCCCTGCCTGTACCTGTTCGCTCTGCCATTGCGTGAAGGCTCTGCTAACAAGTGACCAACAGAAAGGTTAATGTTAATGTTGTTGCACGTCACCTCAACCCCCGCCACCAACTTTGCATAGCCCCACGGACCCGATTCCGGGGCCGAAATCGCGTCATTTGCAGGAAACAACGGCTAAGGAACCTTAATATTTAATAAACTATGAATATTTTATATCCATACAACGGGGAAAAACTCATTTAACTGATCTTTTTAATTAATTTATTTTTAAAACACACAATGCTAACAGTGAGCCTCTGAATTAGCCCCAAGCGAAAAATGCTAACCTATTATTGCACCGAAAATCATTCCTAACTCTCTTATTACTTATCCTAGCTGCACATCCAACACATCGTTTATGATCGTAAAGACACAGAATCTAACGGTGCCCACCTCAACACTGAAAGATACAAACCTGTGACGTTATAAACAAAAATGTAAATAAAACATGTGGCGCTAGGTAGCCTAAAACGCTAACATGGCTTACCTTGGTTTTGTCTGGTCAAAACTGGTCTTCAATGGCATTAGAACGATAAAAAACGATTCTGTAGTTAATCCATAGGTTAATATCTAATGTGACTGTGTCCTCTTTGAAATGTTCTGATAATCTATAAGCAATAAAACTGCAATTCCGTTTTCAAATAACAGAGCAGGCCATTCCTACGCTCTGTAGCAAGATTGATGCACAAGGACGCAACTTTTTTTAACATGAGTGTGTGCGGGACGATTTCCATTTGATTCTATTGGCTCTAACGGTCAGAAAGAGATGTCACATGTCAAAATCGAAGAAGGGGGGTCAGAGATAAGGAAAATCCACCCAAATGGCCCCAGAAGAGGGTTTTTTTGCTAAATGTGTCTAAAAAGGTCAAATATCACTTGTTTTGCATCAATCTTGATACAGGGTACTTATTATATGTTGTACTTTGGATTGCTAAAGCTTTTAGTCTACTAACCCATCATCCAAGGTTAGTTTTCACTATAAGTACAAAATATTTACACTATAATTTACAGTTTTTTTTACTATGTTCAATCTGAATTTTCTCCAACTCACAGGTTTATCATTACTTTGAGAAAAAATATTATTAATTTACCCCTTTTAGAAGGGAAGATATGGTAATTTGTTCTGGGAATGTCATTTTCGAGCCTGAAACCTGAAAAACAGGCTTGGGGCATTAAGAAGTAAACTTAGTGTTCTAAATTACTATGCATGCCAGACTTTACACAAAGTTGTTTCTCCAAATTTAAAACCCATCTTTTTGGAGCTGTATCGTCCGCGAACTCTTGGAATAATTAAAAGAAAAACACAACAGTGTATTTAAGAATCATTTGGACTGTTTTATTGCGCTCATGCGAAACACAACTCTGCAAACAAAAGTCTGCTTCCTTCAGAGTAACGTTTGGATTTCTATCAAATACGATGTTTGTATAAAATCTGTTTCAGAATTCAAAAATATGTCATTCATTGTGGAATCACAACCAGAAAGTCAAAAAGTCCAGATATACAGATCACAGAACAAAGTGGAAGACCATGTGTTTGGTTCATAGCTACTGTAACAGTCTTGTGCTTCACATCTTGACAGTGTATTATTGTGAAAGCATTAAAGCCCTTATTTGCACACAAATCAGATAAGAAGCAGCGCTGATTGTGATTTTCTTCAAGGAATATATGCATTATAAATGATTCAGATGCGTTACATTCAGATATGCATTAATATCCTAAATCAGTTTAGTGTGTACTTCAATCAGCAATAAAAGCATAATCAAGTTATTTGAATAACACAGACAAACTGTAAATGATACATTGAAAGAGTCTCAGTAAAATATCCATTTTAAAATAAAGCTGTTGCACAAACACTTTTTACCTCATATAAAGCACATTTTTCTTCCAGGACTGAAAGTCACAATGTTGCATTACCTCACAGTGATTGTTTGTTGATTTGCATTAAAAAATAAAACACATTACATCATTTAAAAAAACAAAACATAAATGTACTCAATGATTGAAAATGTATCACATTGAACAGCTTTTAAATATGATCACATCTTAAAAGGATATTCAACTAAAATATTTGCGGGGCGAGTTCACAGTCGTGCTTGTAAATGGTTACAGTCACAATTTCCCCTTTTCTTCAGTACTGGAACAACTCTAAAATATTTCAGGGATGAAAATGAGATTTTGGTGGAATTACCCTTAAAAACACTGCAAAAAGTATACATAATTTTGTCATATTGACAAACAAAAAATCGATCTTAATTGTCATAGAACAAAAAGGAAGTCAACTGAAGACTCAGAGATTCTAATCAGTGAAAAAAAAGAAAGGGTTTGATGACAAATAATTGCAAAACAGATGAATTTAATATATAATACCTGGCACCTACAAAATCATAAGAGGTAGAGCTAAATACAGGTATATTCACATCTAAATCTCCCTAAAACTGGGAAAAAGACAGAGGATAGACCACAAGGGGGAATATCGTGGAATTTGCACAAATGAGGGAGTTAAATAGTAAAGCCATAGGTTCAAACTGTTTAAATATAATAAATATAGGAGGAAAAAAGGGAAAAGTTAGACAAAAGTCAAAGTCAAAGTCTGTCTGGTGTTACCGTTTACCAAAAATAGAACAAAAATAATCTTGCATGAACTGCTGGGAGTTTTTTGTGAATGTACAGTCTTAGATGGATGCTTGATGAATAATTTATACGCCCATAAATACAAAATGTATGTTCACGCTCATGACTGTGCGCAGATGACCTCGTGTAGCCCTTTTGTTCACTGAGTAGAGGGAGATTTCTTATGTCCATCCTCTTTTCTTGCCTCAAAAGTCAGTACCTCCACTCTTAAGGTTCCAGTAGTTATGATTCAAAACGTAAAAAAAGTACTTTCAGAAAAGCTGGTTATGTTTGGTAGCATTTGGAAGAAAAAGAAAAAAAGTAGTACATTTTGGACATCTTTCGATAAAAATAATATATCTTAGTTGGACACCAATTATAAATTATAATACACATTCATATGATATGAAGGTGTCCTAGAAAAAAATCCTGACTTCACAAATTCTTTAAAAGCCACTTAAAAATGCATACAGATGACCTCGAGTAGCCCTGTTTCCTGCAAGAATGCATGCAGAGCAGGAATGCACTAATGCATCCTGTGTCAATTTGAAGCCAAATACATCCAGCCATTTTGATTTGCAAAGGGAATATTGAAAAAAAACAAGAGGTTCAATATTACAAAAGAGGATGTTTGCCGTGTTGTTCTGCATCTCTGGATAGTTGAGTCACAGATTTGATTCAGAGCCCTTCCTCCAAAAGAAAGTGCTTCCCTTAGAGACGCCGTCCATTCCAATCCGAGGCAACCCTTTTTCGTATGAATCTTTGCTCAGACTGAAAGAACAAAAGATGTAGAAAAATATAAATATATAGTAGAGGAACATAACAATACACAGAATTCATTACTGGAGCATTTCCTGCTAAATCCAGCTTTTACTCACTCAGCCACTGTGGAAGAGTCAAAGTATGGATCAGCACGGCGAATGCGTGTTAGGGACAGTCTGGGGTTGATCTCCTGAGGGGGAAACATATATATTTAAGGACATTTTCCTTTAAATTTCATATGAATTAACAGAGAATAAAATAAAGAGAAGGCAAATGCTGCAAAACTACAATAATAAAAACTAGAGCGGTGTTAAAGAAGAGTCAGAAAAACGAATGCATCTGGTGTGAAAAATTGCATGCAAGACGGCTAGTAAAAGAGAAAAGAAACGTGGTCATGAAGCGTTTAAAAGCAGAGTTAGCGCCGCCTCTGGAGTACTCACTATCCATAGATTTATCGCCCAACATGGGCTCCTGCTCCTCCATCATATCCATGGAGATTTTTATAGTGGGTACATTGTCATTGTAGGGGTAGTCTGACTGCTGGAGGAGGGAGGGAGAACATTAACACTTTAGGATCTACAGGAGGCTGAACACTAACACATGACAACAACACGGGGAATATAAAGATCAGGTTATCTTACAAATTCGATTTCGCTGTCTATGCTTCCCTTCTTCTTGATTTTCTTTTTCTTCTCATCCTCCTTCTTCTTCTTGTCTTTCTCTGGGATGACGTCGTCCAGGTAGCTGAGGTCGTGCTGGGAGAACACGTAGTCCATCGCCTTACGAACGGCAACCAGCGCCAAGATCTGCAGACACAGACATCGTTTATAATGAGCGTTCATGCTCCTATAGCACTCTGTAATCCCCGTTCGGCGACATCTGTGTTGGCAGCCATTTCTCACCATGACGGGGAAGACGATGGCAGCCACGGTGGACTTGAGGACCCAGAGGAGGGCCAGACACAGGCCCTGGATGAAGGTGAAGAGGTGGATGCGTCTCTGGGGGACGTGGCGCAGGTAGATGAGGTCCGGCTGGTGCTTGGCCGGCATCAGGAGCAGCTGCAGGCGGTCCATGAACTGAGGCACGCAAACATCAGTCAGTCATGAGAGGCAATATTTAAACACATCAAGATGCTGCAGAATCTTCAATTGCACTTGAGGTCGTAACCCATTTAGTTTACTTGTAGTTGTTACTGCAGGTGGAATGCTTCTACTGCTTTTCTCAGGGTGATATTCACTTTGATTCGTTGTTCGAAGCAGTACTTTACAGAAATGTGGTAACCTTTTCCAGTCGAGGGACTACAATTTGAGATTCAGCTATTACAGTACGAAAAGGGAATGCATGAGGAGCAGTGGGTACAGTGGATACGGTGGGTACAGTGGGTACAGTGCAAAAGAGGAAAAACAACCCTCTTCCAACATGTAATGTGACAACATGTTGGAAGATGGTTACATTAGCTAGACACCAATAGCTTTGCTTGGATTTGATCGGTAAACCTATATTCAGTTGGTTTTGAGGGGCATGTGAACAGGAACATCTGCGGTCACTGAATTTGCCAAAGTAAATACTTCCTAACCCCAGGCTGGCTACCTGTAAACTGCCATGTCCTTATTCCATTCTACATGTGTTAGGTTTAGAAGATGTGGTCTGAAACTCTGGACATTTTAGATTTGTTAAAAATGCTCCTCTGACAAAGCTGGGCTATATAAAGTAATGAATCAAAAGTAAAGAAATATGGATTTGTGTTGTTGTTGAGTAATCAGTTAAGTAATGTAATAATGACTATTTTGAAGTATCCTGCCAACACTGGTTACCAGGCACTGTTCAGACTCACTTACCTGGACACCGTTGAGCGAGGCCACCCCCATGTAGAGGAACACACCGTAGAGCACTGGCATGGGAATGAACTGAAGGGGCACACAAACAGATATTAGTCCGTTTCCATATTAAAAGATTTGTTTTTAATCCAGAGATGACTAAGATGTTCAAGTTAGCTTCACACAGGTAATGATTATGTTTCATTTGATCAATCAAGGTTTATTTATACATCCCAATGCCACACATTTTACATTTGTCTCCGGGGACTTTACAGTTTGTACAGAATATGAATACTACACCCTCTGTCCTTAGACCATCATTTTAGCAGCATTGCTAAGTTTGAAAAAGTTCACAACAAGTTTTTTTGAAGAATACTCTTAGTATTCTTCAGTGTCACTAGGGTGGCATTGGGTAATTCTTGGCAACTATGTATTCAGTATTAACCAAAGAAAAGCAGTATGGGAAGAAAAACACTGGGACAGGTAAACTTATTGCAGATCTTTGCAGTTTAAATGTGAATGAATAGTTTAATCGCCAGCAAATAAAGCATGACAAATAGAAAGATAAATAGTGTAGGAAATATAATAGTAATGTAATTTATACTAAAATATTTCAACTTATTTAAGTTGATACAGATGACAAGCCAGTCTGGGAAAGGACAATATCCTAAATGTCCACACGGGGGCGCACCAGCTCCAACAACCTCCCCTCACTAACACAGCGTTTTCCGTTTGGCAGCGTAATGTGGGAAAGGAAACTCGAGAAGGCACTCGGAGATTAAGTTTAAATGAACATGCTTATTCACTTCAAATTACTTACTTCAACTATGGGAGTTCCTAATCGGATGAATACGATATTTTAAATTGTTTGACAGGAGTTTGTCCTAAAAGAGGCGGACAGTAATCCATATTCCATGGAAGATTTAAGAAATTAGAGCTCTTGCCTTGAGGATAGGGGCCATGAAGACAGAGAGTCCCGTCAGGAGGAAAACAATGATACCGGTGACTCTTTGCTCCCTGGATTGGAAGAAGAGGAAAAACACTTTGTTATTGAGAAACTGTCAACAAGCACGAAAAGCGAAAACTAATCATTGACTTTAGTCTCATAGCTTCATTTTAAAACAGCTGTGTGTGCATAGCATGGAGTTTAAAAAATGTGTGCTTCAAATGACAACTTCAGAATGCTATATATTCAAGGGGTGAGAACCAGAGGGGCGTAAAGTGACATTTTGGTCAAAAATGAGTTATATATATCAAATGAAAGCTCTCGAGCTCTTTCTACTGCCAAAAGGGTGCATGTGAATTCAAAACTAATCCAGAGTTATTCATCAAAAACCAAAAGACCTAACACAGAACACACTGAACTATTTGGGGCCAAAAGGACGTAAGTGCACTTACACCCTTTTGGCCCTGAGAAATGTATTATGGGTAAAGCCTTTGGATAGCACTTGAGTCAAAATGGCTGACACCATATGTAAGCAAGCCAGGTCAACCCATGAGAAAGAAAGCTTTTCACTGCTGAAGAAGTGTACCATAGGCGGCGCGTTGAGGCTCAGGTTTGGGAAGGCTAAATCACTTCTTTTTACCTGACGCTGCCCGCCTCCGGCGTCTATAGAAAAGAGATCAACTCAGTGAAAGCACCGCCTGCTGACCAATCAGAGCTCAGTGTACGAAGCTATTACAGGATAAAGGAAATACAGTTTAAACTGCTGTATGCAGAGAAGACGCCGACGTGTCGCACTTATCATTCATATCACATTCAATCAGATCATCGATCATATCATAGCCTATATTATCTCCTGATCTGAGTCAGCTGAGCCGTATCTGGCCGTGCAACACTCAGTGTCACATACTGTATGCAGAAGTATTATTTTAAGCAACACATTAGGTTGACGAAACACTCAACTCAAATGTAATTAAAGTCAGATCCACTCGTGTCTTAGACGGGGCAGTGATATCATAAAACTGTCGTTTATTTATTTTGTAACCAGTTCTATATTCACCTTGCAGGTGGCTTGTATCCTGGATTATTATGTTTAAGTCATGGATGACTAATATTAGACAAATATGAACTTTAAAGTTCATATTTGTCTAATATTAGTTTACTTTTCATTAATGAAGTATGACGCTGCGCTGTCAGTACACTTGTCCCCGTTTGTGATTGGTCAAATGTTGCTAACCCCACCCCTTTCACGTGAACGCGCTCTCAGCTGGCGAGAGAAGCCCTGGCTTGATTTACCGACTTGATATTAACCAGCGTCGAGATCTCGTTTGTTAGGGTTAGTTTAGATAACTCAAACATATCCAGGGTTGGAACTGGCTTCGTAGTACAGGGCACAGGTGGCTGCATAGCAGTGCTAATGTCAAAGACACAAACATTATACATTATATTTTTATTTTACCAGGATGCAGTGACACAAATATTTGGGAAGGCATAGCCTTCCCTAGCCTACAGCACCCGCCGCCCCTGAGTGTTACTAAGCTTATTTCAAGATGCAGAAGAGCTTGATGAAGAGAATGAAATAATCCAGGAATCAAAGTCAATGCTGAATGACAAAGGAAACTTAGTTTCTACAGATCCATCTTCAACAGAGAATTCAACTCATCAGAGATCAGCACGCATGTTCCAGTATCTGTCAACTCTTTCAGGTACTGAGCATGTGGTGCTGTACTCTGACACATGTGGTGGGCAGAACAGGAATGCTGGTTTTAGTGCCACGTGTCTCCATGCAGTCAACAACTTGCCCATCTCCATTCATGGAGTCTGGACACAGCAAGATGGAATGTGACAGTATTCATGCAGCCATTGAGACCGACAGAAAAAAAGGGCCTTTGTACAGTTCAGAGGGGTACTATACTGTTGTGAGGATGGCAAGGAGGAACATGCCATAGAAGGTGATTGAGCTTGGGCACAGTGACTTTCTGGATTTCAAGTCCTTCTCACAACACGCTGCTCGATTATGGCAAAAATCATAATCACGATTATGTTGGTCAATATTGATATCACGATTATTAAATACGATTATTCATTGACTTTGAAAACATATTGAACTTAGTAGGCCGTGGCACTGTAAAGCGCGTCCTTAATTGATGACTGTGATATGGTGGATGAAGTCGAGGGGGCACGCTCGTGAACTGTCAACAGGGGGGCGGGCCTCGCTGCGGGGAAATTGTGGACCTCGTTGCAAGCCAAAATCGTAATCGAGATTAAAATACGATGAATTGCACAGCCCTACAAAAACACGGTCCGAAACAGAACCAAAGACACAGAGGGACAAACAGTTAGTTGGCAGAAAATGAAATGGCTGTGCCTGTGCTACACAAAAGGTCCGAAAAGGACTCAGTTCAAATATGAGCTGTCCGACCAAGCTGCAAGTTGGAAAGCAGGAGACCAGAGGTGCTCATGCAATTGAACCAAAGAAGATGCACACAGGTCGGGATCACTGCTGTGAAAAAGAAAGACGTACTCACACAAATGGGAGTATCCCTCACTCCTATGTGGACTTCTAGTCTTTGCAAGTCATTCAGGCAGAGTAGGCTATATGTCCTTTCAAATCAATCTGAAACGTACATGATCTGCATAAAATATGCTGTTGTTGTATATAATTATATTGCTATACAATGTTCTAAAGTAGTTTTTGATTTGCAAAACAGTTATTAGGCCAGGTTTAATGTAATTGATTGTTATTCAGTGAACTAATGTGATATTGATATTTGATATGATCACAATGGACTCTGTAGCCTATTTTCAATTGGTTATTTGGGGAAATGGCTAAACAATTAACTATTTGGCAAAATGGTTATTAATGTTTTTTTTTTTTAATTATTACATTCAATGAACTAATATGATATAAGGATATTTTCATATAATATTGTTATAACAATTGATTACTGTTACTTTTGAACTCATAAATGTAAAGCCTTTTTCCTATTTTGATCAGATACGCCCTTTTTCTTAGTTTATATGAGATAAAATCTTAGTTCCAAAAAGGCGCATGTGACTTTCTTCCGAATAAAAAAAAGATAGAAGAATATTTTTTTCAATGAAAGTCAAAATATTGTTCATTAAGTATATTGTCATCCACATGTTTATGAAGTTTTCATATTAAAGATTGAATTTAATAAACAAAGTCAAGACAAAGTATGGTAGTTTTTTGTTTTGGCTCTCCTGTAAAGTTGGTCAAATGTCACTTACGCCCCTCTGGTTCTCACCCCTCGATATGGTAATTGTCGTCATTGACTGCATCACAAAAATGGGATGCCAAGATACACAAGACACTTCACCCTGAACTGCTCCTGTGGGTATTGTCCACTGTAGTACATGTCTAATATATACAATATGTAATGGAAAGCGCTTTGAGCACTTGGAAAAGCGCTAAAATAAATACCACGATTTATTATTTTCTTTAAGACTAAGAAAACATTCATGGTAATAACGTGGAAGTATATACATGAACATCTGTGGCTCCGAGTAGATTTTGGACCCTTTAATCACATTGTTGTGCCTTATGTTTCTCTCCTTCCTGAGAATGACTTATTTATGGCTTTTATGACTCTCAAAAGAAAAATGCATTCACAACAAACGTTAATCATGGGAGTATAGCAGGAGGGAACCACGCTTTATACAGAATGACTGGTTGGAATATTCATTTTTGGTATGGGATTGGCACACAGCATTAGTGCCCATTATTATTACTTAAATAACATCAACACTGTCCAGCAGCTGCGTGGCCTCACCTGACTCCCAGGAATTTGGGCTGCTCGCCGGGGGCTGACGTCTGGGTCTCCATCTTCAGAGAGTCGATGTGAGCGATGGAGATGACGGTCGCAGCCACGTACCACGGCAGGCCCAAGAAGGAGCAGATGATGATCAGGACCGCCACCAAGAACAGATCCAAGTGATAGCCTGCCCCTTTCTGAGAGGACGCAGGAGGAAACATAATGTCAGTTAAACAAATAGAGCATTTCTAAATCATCAAAATGATGCGACGGTGGAAACTAATTGTATTAACAGCAGGCTGGACTTTTAATGACCACAAAGTGTTGACAATCTACAATAAATACAACCGTGTTTCAGGTTATATTAAAAAATAAGAATTGTAAGAAGATATTTAACATAGGAAAGTCATCATTTAAAATGCTTTGAAACCGTATTTAGACGGGAAGATACTCTTTGCATTAAATACATTTTAACAGTTAGATTAGTATAGAAAATAATTTCAAAGAATATATTAGACTTGTTCTGGTGGTTATGTATTTGTCTTAAGGGGCAGGGGGTGAACCACTGACTGTTCATACACTCTTGTCCTTAAACGGATCCATTAGTTTGATCCTAGAAAGGAATACATCTTTGAGGTGGTGCACCAACCTTGAGTTTGTGCTCCTTCCTGTTGACAATCACAGCCGTGATCTGCTGGTCCATAAATATCAGAATCGTGACCAGCAGGGCGGGGATGGTAGCTGCCAGATAAACCCACCAAGGGTTGCCTCCAAACGGAGGGATAAACCAGCCCCTCAGTGGACTCGTGGGCTGGACAAAAAGAAGAGGAGACCGGATCGTTAACCTGGACCCTAAAACACTGCGACACCTGACGAGAGAATCCTCTTATTTCTGTGCAGTCCAGATCTCTTAGAAACAGATAACGTCTCAAAAAGAACAGGACAAACTAATTTGAAGTGATATCCTATTGCACCCTTTAACACTGAACCGAGCGTGGTGCATTATTACAGGACAGAAGTCTGAGAGTGAAGACACTGTGGTCAGACAAAGCTGGTTCTGTGCTGGCGGCGATAAGACGGTGTGTGTTCACACATCGCCTATAATCAAGCTGTTATTCGATGCAACTGCGCTCCTCTACCCCATCACTCCCTTCCTCCATGTCAAGGCGGGGGGGTCTTAAAGCCAGCTGAGCAACATTGAGCTGAGTAATCTCTCAGACTGACTGCGCCTTAGCTTCCTGTATCACTTACTGGGCAAACTACAAAGGAAGCATTGTGCTAGGACTTTCCTAGTCTCTCTGGCAGAAACATGGATCCTTCTCAGAGTCTTCCCAGGAAACGGCATCCGGCTTGCACTCGTCCGTCAGATCAAAAACAAGTCAATGCATAAAACATAATGATTGCAATCACTTCATTCATGCTCGGTACGTACCTTGAATTGACTCGGCACTATGAGCTTTGGAGTGTTCACACCCACGAGAGCGTCCACGCCGCAGAACAGAAGAATAGTCAGGATGATGGCGAAGTCACTGATTAGCTTCCTCACCTAGAAGAGACACACATTTCACAGCCGTTTTCTTTTAGCTTGTGGCGTATGAACGAACAGCTTCAGTGACATGTTCCTTGTGTGTTTGACCAAGAACAACATGTTTTACACATAACCTTGCCTAGCGTGTTACTTTGCTACTAACCTGGCTTGTGCTACTAGAAGTGCAGCTAGAGTCATTATATCCATTATTTATTTAAAGTAGGGCCGGGACTTTAACGCGTTCATTAAAATTAATTAATTACACAAAAATTAACGCGTTAAAAAAATAAACGCATTTTAATCGCACTTATTTTTGCAGCGGAACGTTTCTCACTGGATGAGTTTCAGGCGTACCGATTATGCTGGAGCACCAACTAACGTTCATGACTTCAGCATGGGACTTCAAACAACAACAAACCACGGTGAACAATAGTCAAACATGAACGAACAAGCTGATGAGACCGCTTTGGTCGGCCCCGTGGATGGGACATTTTGTTTTAAAAAACGGACGGATGGAAGCGTCGATAAGAGCACGGTTGTGTGCAAATTATGCAAAATATAATTTGCATATCACCGCAGCACATCTAGCCTAAAGTATCACCTAAATGCAAAGCATGTAGCAGCTAGCGTGGACGTTAGCCCGACTCCGAGTGCAAGGAACCACACCCTGACCCAACCAGACGACTGGTTTCAGGGCCAGGATAAGTAAGTCCACGTCTGAGAGGATAACCAGCTCCCTGGCTCACTGGACTGCACTCGACTGTAGACCACCTGGAGTCACATCCATGTGAAAATTGCTTCTCACTGTTCTCAGGTCAAATATGTATATTTGATTAAAAATGCGATTAATCTCGATTAATTAATTACAAAGCCTCTAATTAATTAGATACATTTTTTTAATCGAGTCCCGGCTCTAATTTAAAGTAAACAAAGTTGTTCTGCAATTTGTGACTAGAAGGTTTTAAACCAGACCGGAGGCTGATGAAGAACCAATTCAATTATTTTCTGGAAGAAAATGCAAATGGGACATTACCATATCAGTTTCGTAACATTCACAAAATGCCATGTCATGTTTAGCCTTGCTAGCAGGGATGGCAAGTTTAGCTTAGTTTGGCCAAGACTGACATGTTGCAACAAATATTGGACGGTTTGCAATTAAACTTGGTATAGAAATCCATGTTCCCATGATGCTGAAATGTAATAACTTACAATAAAGATTCCTCGTCTTTTTTATCATCATCAATCATTCGGTTTATGACCTGGAAATCTAAGCCTCAACACAATGTTATGTCATTTATTTGAGATGTACAAAAAATATATAACACAATGAATATAAGCCAGCAATAATGTATCGATCTGAGCTCGAGTCTCGTGCCTTATTTACATCAAGCACTGTTCAAAATGTGAGATCTGACCTCACACCGACATCGGAGCTTTTAGATTAAACTAAAAGTGCCACTTAACAGCCCGTTATGTACATGTGACATTATAGATGTGTGTGGTGTTCACCAGTTTCACTAGGCGCGAGCTGCTTCCAGCATTAGGGTCAGAATTGAGAGACAAACGGCTGCACACGCATTGCGGGGTGCTTTCACTCACCGTGGTGGGGAAGAAGAGGCTGAACTTGAACTTCTTCAGAGCCATGGAGCAGGCGTAGGTCCCAAAGAACAGGATGAAGGACATCAGGGTGATGTCAGGCACGTAGCCACAGGCGCTTCCGACCAGCTGCCCTCCGAACTTCAGACACTGCTCCATGTTCAGGGACGCCCACGTGGCATTCATTTGCTGGAAGACAGGAAGATCCTTAACGCAACAATATTTGGAGAAAAACACCTCTTCAAACATTTATCTATTCTGAATCCATGCTACATAATGTCACAAAAACAAGGATACTACATACCACATCAGTACTGTTTGACCATGGAGGGAGACCATGGACATCCGATGAGTTGCCTGGTAAAGAGAAACAATGAGTAACACAATGAGAATACTTGTATTACTCACAGTATCACACGTTCTGATCAGTGTCAAAACTCTCCCCCAAACAATCCTGCCAAGTCGCTCGACCACAGAAACCGATTGAGAAAGTAAACAGTGGTATCCACAGGCTAGTGCTAGTATCATCTGTTATCTCACAGTAAACACAGCTAACATAAGAAGAAGGCTTTGTTTAACACACAATGGTGACATCACCGCCAAACGGGACTGAACCAAATGCCACTGTTCCTCTTTCACCGTCTGGCATCACGGAGACATCTTTCTCATGGTTAACATCAGAGTGGTGGTATCGGACCTGTGTTAATGCAGCTTTTTCTTTATCTGCTGCAGTATTAATCAATCCAATTGTATTTGTAAAATCCCATGAGACAAGTGTGTAATACGTGATAGTGGGTTATGTAGTTTGTAAAGCCTACAAGACCCTCTTAGACCCTCGCAGCAAAAAAGTAAAAATACCCAAAGAAACCAAATTTTAAAACAAGACCCTATTGTACTTTTTGGGGTTTCCCCTTTCCTGTAGCGTGTTCTATACTGTAGGTTTGTGTGGTCTACAGATCACACACACACACACACACACACACACACACACACACACACACACACACACACACACACACACACACACACACACACACACACACACACACACACACACACACACACACACACACACACACACACACACACACACACACACACACACACACACACACACACACACACACACACACACACACACACACACACACACACACACACACACACACACACACACACACACACACACACACACACACACACACACACACACACACACACACACACCTCTAAGCGGTTTGACCAATCACAACAGAGCCAGCTAACCAATCAGAGCAGACTGGGCTCTGGTTCTAGACAGAGGGTGAAAAGAGGTGCTGGGTTAGGGTTTTTGAACATTAAAGCATGGAGACATGTCCCAGGAGAGACACTAGTACATACCAGTATGAACTTCAAAGTGAACATAATATGGCCTCTTTAAAAGAGGGGAAAATGGAGACACCTCAGGGCGAGCAACAGAGGAGGGATTTCTCTACCAGGATTGACAGACGTGCCATGGATGTCATTGATATATATTTGTTATCTAAGATAATAAAATATATACATAGACAAATGAAGAAGAAAGATAAAGTACCAGGCATGCAGCTGCAGTCGTAGATGGTGACGAGGTTGGGATCGTAGCCGGAGTTAATCTGGTTGTGGTGGGCCAGCTTCAACATCTTTTTGAAAGCGTCGTAGATGAAGATGAAGCTGATGAGCGAGGAGAAGCCTTCCTCTGTGAAACGTGTGAAGTACTGCACCAGGAAACTGGCGTCCGTGGCGACCAGCACCAGACAGAATACCCCCGACCACAGCCCGATCCACAGCCGGAACTCTAGGTAGTCCAACTCGTTGTCTCTGGGAGAGAGGAGGGTTGATTACATGAGGATTGATTGTGCACAAGAGAACTATTCATTCAGAATAACTCAGTGCACTTTCCATCACCTCCGTCTAACCTGGATTGTGTGACAAATTAAAGGTTGGAACATATCAGTTATTCTCTGGAGCTCTTTAAAATAAAACCTTGTGATTCTGAAGCTGTGAAACATTTGCCTCTATCTTTTCTCCATTTGGAAAGTATGCATACAAAAAACATTAATTGTTGTATATGTCCTAGATCACACCCCCTTAAATATAGAGTTCTAGAGCTGAATGCAGGAGGCACATTTTTTTTGTTGAAACCACTTGTATAAAACCCTCTACTACAACTGGTACTACACAAGGGTGTGTGTGTGTGTGTGTGTGTGTGTGTGTGTGTGTGTGTGTGTGTGTGTGTGTGTGTGTGTAGGGTACATGGGGACAGGAAGTTGACTGCAAAAAAACATGAAGCATTAACAATCAGCTGGCAACTGTAACCACCGGCAGATTTACAAAACACTTCTAGGGAGGCACTGTTAATATCAATCTTTAAACTAAGTTGCCACCCTACCGTAAATATTAATTATGTTTATTCCACATGTAATGTATATAGGGGTACACTAAGATAGCATCAATGGAAACATACAAACAGCATGTCATTTGGGGATAGACAAAGATCTATAAACATCTATCAGGCTACTGCAGCTGCATCTGATTTCACTCTCGCTAATGTGCATTGATTCCAAAGTTCCTGAAATAAAAGGGTCCCCGATTGTACTGTTTTTCATCAATATGTTACAGGTCTCAGATATATACAGAGCCTGTCTCTGATTGGCTGAAACACCAAACAGATCATTGCAGCATTACCCATAATCCCCTCTGTTTCCAAAGTGCTGATTCTCTGTCTGTTACTTTAGATGAAACTAAGGAGCCCCTCCCCACGCCCCTCAGAGATATTTGGTTAAAAAGAACACAACGGTGCTCGAGGAGGAGATTCAGGTGATTGGGGTTACCTTGGTTGCTGATTGGCTAATGGTTACACAAGAAAAAAAATCGTTATGACATCATAAAGTGGCCAAAATCTGATCCGCTCATTTTCAGACAGGTTTTTATAGAAATGGATCAGGACAAAAAGTGAGCGAATCTTTGTTCCTGAAACTTTCAGAGTCTCTTTCCACAGAGGGGACACATGGTTACGTATAAAAGACATGAGGATTTTGCATAATAGGTGACCTTTAAATGACTCACTTGCTGAAACTGAAGAGAAGTCTCTCAAAGACCAACACGGGGCCTGTGGAGCTGAGAATGGTGAGCGGCTGCCCGGCCAGCAGACAGAACACTATTCCTGTCAGCGCTGTGCCCAGGAAACTCTCCAACACTCCCTGCACGCACGGAAAAAACACATCCAGCCGTTACACACCGCAGAACGGACTCCATATTTACTACATTGGAAAGTCTTTGTTCAACAGATTTTATGAGTAAAATAAAAACATTTCAATTTTCTTTTCTTTGAGCCTTGTGACATGATTACTGTAATTCTGCCAACTCAGACGGAAGCTTTTGTTTTGCCTGTACACATGACGCAGCTGCAGGGCAGGCCCATCAGGACGGGCCTGTTTCACTTCCAGCCATGACAGATGTTACAAGCCGACAGCTATGTGAAAACAGCCCATAGATGATTAGTTACAACTCTAAGGTCAGGTGACTTCAGGGATTCCCTCCGCTGTGCTCGGAGTGGAAAGGGAAAGGGATGGAGGCTTTAGGAGGTGCTGGAGGGTCATTGGAAACGCAGCCATGACGAGGCTACAGTGTAATCTGGATCTGTGGTTATTTACAGCCTGCGCAGATCCTCCAGGCCGGTGCAGGGGTGCTATGAGGCAACTCTGTGTGAGGAGAGCGGCCAGGGACAGTACTCTGTCTGCACTGCCAGACACAGGGATGGGCACAGCAGGGTATGATATTATACCACAACTTTTACATATGCAGTTCTGTCAGCAGCAGGTACAACAGATGAGCTCCAAATAAGCATGGCTTAGCAGCTGGTTAACTCTTTATTTTATTTGGTAGTCTGTGACTAAAAACAGATGATGCCATCCCCTTAAGTGTACACAGGATCCATGCAGTGCCCTGCTCATGTGAGCTATTCTCCATGGTTAACATTCGGAAAGGCAACATGTGCTATGTAAAGGCAGGACATGCTACACAATGTTTAGGTCATGCAGTAGCCATGCATTCGAGCCAAAGTACCATGACGCATCCGCTCTTTAATCTAGTTACCCTAACACCGTTTGACCAAATTGAGGCTCAGAGTTGCACCTCTGTAAAACAAAGCCTACTTTAGCATTAGAATTAGGACACAGCATGCTACAGGCTGCTTCACTAACTCAGGGCTATGTGTAATGTTCATTTAGGATAGTTCAAAGGGCACTGCACTTAATAGGGTTAGCTTTTTGAGGGATGTGTGGGTTTACCTGCATGTTTTCTGTTGCATCACCAAGCAAGCCTCCAAATGTGATCGCATTGGTGACTGTGCCTAGATAGATGAACAATATGGCCGACAGAGACTGGATATGGAGTGCGTCGTAGAAGTCACTGGCGAAAAATGGCAGCTTCCGCTTGATATCCAGGACGAGACCTCCACAAAACCTTAAAGACGAAGCCATTCAAGTTAGTAGGAGACATATTGTTTCATGTCACATCCTGGCCGACTATGCTTTGCTGCCAATGGTTTCCAAAGAAAGAAATGTATTCCAAATGAATGAAAACCAACTGTTGTGCAATAGTGAAGCACTTAAATTGTTCACTAGTCATGTGTGGAATATTTCATTACTGGAAACTGACAGAGCAAGAAAAACATATTTCCCAGTTATGACTTTTACTTTATGACTCATGTCTTCACTGACGGGATATCCCATGCCATCACGATTATGATCAGGACTATAATGCTCCCACATCCTTAAGGTATTAAGACCTTGGCAATGCAACACTGGGATATTTCTTTCTTTATTATTTTAGTGTTAAAAAGGAAATGCAAATTACTTTTTTGTGCGCTGAAGCTCCTCTCCAACGGCGTCTCCTCCTCCCCCTCCGTGTCCTGCATCATGGGGAGTGTCACCATTCATCTGAGGCGCCTCTTGTCCAGAATACATGTTCTTCCTTTGAAAACATAGGAAACGGTCAAATTCCACAAAGAAACAAATGTGGGGTTAAATAAAAATGTTCACAATACTAAGACGGTTAACAATAAACACTAATAACTATTCTTGGAAATGTATGTTATGTATATCTATTTGAATAGATCCAAACAAGAAAACAATCGCTTAATCAGAAAAAAGGCATGACAAAAATGATTATGTAATATGTAGGGTTTTGGTTTGAAATGTGTGATATAGTACTTATTACAACTCACAGTAGAGGTATAAAAACAGAGATATGACTTCTGAAAGAATAAATTACATTTTTGTTCTTAAGAATCTAAAACTTCATCAATAAAAACAGCCTTATTTGTCTTGTACGAGTAGTTTCTGATGGCCAATGCAATCCATGTAAGCAAGCGTTCGATACATATTGCTGAAACATACATTACCGAATCCATTTCTGACTTTAGGCTGAACTGTAGCTTTGCATTTACCTTTAAATAATGATTTGTAACCACTGCTTTTGCTGTGGTGCCATGTTACACATTGGGTAGTAATATCTTTATGCACAAATATCATTTGGAAAAATAGTGTGGATTAAAGCAGACCTCTTGTCTGCGGAGGGCAGAGACTTGGGGGGCTCTATCCTGATGCTGGGGTCCCACTCTCCGGGGGGCAGCACGATCACCTCGTCCAGGAACTCCTCGATACCGGCCAGCAGGTCCTGCCTGTCCTTCGCTTTGTAGGCAATATCATGGAACACCTGCCAGCAAACAAAAATAACTTATCGATTAATAATCAGCAAATCACTACAATAGCTCCCTGAAGAACCACCTACTCGGGCTGAACCATTAAAAACAATTGTAATTATTTTGACTGATATATGCTTTTTAATTCACAATGTTGGAGGACATAATTCAGTTTGAATTATTACCCAAATTCTTATTGAAATCAATATTATTATAATTGTTTGAGTCTGTATAAAATACGGTATGCGTGGGACTGCACATGGGAAATTAAGTATGCCATAATTCAATTTAAATTAACTGTATGGTTCAACTTAGTGTCTACTCGCGTTTATTTACTACAATGGAACCCAGCAAGTCTCTAAAATGCAAATCATAGCAGCCAACTTAACATCTATACATTGACATACTCTGTACATATACATCACAATGTATACAAAGGGTTGGTCATTATCTGTGTGCACCCTAGGGTCACAAAGACAAGTAGGTAGATTACTAATACAGGGCTGATAACTCAAAAACACAAACATCTGATGAACCTATGTCACTGCGTTCAGAGGAGAGCTGAGAGGCTAAAGTTCAACTTGAGGAAATCCTGGACAACATGTCCTATCCTGGCTCGTTGACATACGAGATATACTGGGAAAAGCTGAGGCCTGTGGGAATGTTTGCGCAAGGTGCTCTCAGGGTTAAAAAGGGTTAGGTGTCGTCTGTTAGCATTCCTGATAACATTAAGGTAGGGTGACCAGACGTCCCCGTTTGTATTGGCCTGTCCCCGGAAATGTCCCCGTGTTTTTATATATGTTAAAAACACATAGCAACGTGAAATAAAAACGTTTCATGTCAGGAAACACTGGGTAAACAGACTGTAGTCAAGCCAGCCCGCACGTTGTATTGCGGTGCGCGAATATCCTATGCATTACGGTAGAGGCCTGTAAAAACTGCCTTCAAAATAAAAGCGTTTACTCGGTCAATAACAAATATTATGGAAGCCCATTTCCGCCACTTGAAAAAAATAAAATCCCCATGAAAAGTCATAATTATGAGATAAAAAAGTCGAAATAATGAGATAAAAAGTCATAATTATGAGATAAGAAAGTCGAAATAATGAGATAAAAAGTCATAATAATGAGATAAAAAGTCATAATTATGAGATAAAAAAGTCGAAATAATGAGATAAGAAGTCATAATAATGAGATAAGAAAGTCGAAATAATGAGATAAAAAGTCATAATTATGAGATAAGAAGTGCGCATGCGCTGCAGTGGCGCTGTCTTTAAAGGTCCCTTCATCACCTTGCTGCTCTCCACCATGCAAACAGCATCTATCTAGTCCTAAATAAGGTAACTATTACAGGTGACTTTTGTAAATGTTAGATGTTACATATAGCCTATGCAGCTATGAACTACAACAATGCAGTTCATAGCTTTGACATTACCTGTTATGAACTATAATATATATGCCTATAGTTTTGTGGTAACGTTCACGCCACTAATGACAATAGTGTAGGCATACTGCTGCTGTGAGTTGCTCTAACTCTAACCCGTGAACGTTACCACACAACTATAGGCATATATATTATATATATATATTATATTCATAACAGGTAATGTCAAAGCTATGAACTGCATTGTTGTAGTTTAGCTGCAATATAGGCTATATGTAACATCTAACATTTACAAAAGTCACCTGTAATAGTTACCTTATTTAGGACTAGATGCCGTTTGCATGGTGGAGAGCAGCAAGGTGATGAAGGGACCTTTAAAGACAGCGCCACTGCAGCGCATGCGCACTTCTTATCTCATTATTATGACTTTTTATCTCATAATTATGACTTTTTATCTCATTATTTCGACTTTTTTATCTCATAATTATGACTTTTTATCTCATTATTTCGACTTTTTTTATCTCATAATTATTACTTTTCATGGGGATTTTATTTTTTTCAAGTGGCGGAAATGGGCTTCCATAAAATATACCTAAAAAACACACCAAACATATTCATATATACTGGATCTTAAATTAAGAAATATGTACAATATAATATGATCAATAATACTTTTTTTTAAAAACTACGTATAACTACCACATTATAACTGAGTGAATGTAAAATATAAGGATACAGTTATGAAGACATATCTGACATTTCCACTGGTTGACTAATTTCAATTGATGTTGACACCATCTCACAACAATCCTAAAATAACATTACTTTCTGAAGCACAATTTAAAATGTATGCCGTTTAAAATCTCAAATTAGATAGATCTATTGTCCATCTATATTTTGATTATTATTTAATGGAAACCGTCCATAATCAAAGAGTCATTCGAAGTCAATCAAAGACTTATTTCACTTCACGGGTGATAGCAGGAGACCCCATCTAGTCACTCAGAGAGAATCAGGACATTCTGATGTAGAGTTTCAAAATAAAATACTTTTGAAATCTCATATACGGGCTATCGTCCTTCTGTTTTTATACAAGAATAAATAAAAAAAAACTGTCAAATGATCAAAGTCTTATTTCACTCCAGGAGAGAATCAGGACATTCTGATGTAGAGTTTCAAAATAAAAGACCTTTGTAGTCTCCGATATGAGCCATCATCCCTCTATTTTTAGATAAGAATAAAACCAAAACTATACAGTATCAAATACTTATTTCACTTCAGGGTGATAGCAGGACATCCCACCTAGTCACTCAGAGAGAATCTGGACAATCCGATGTACAGTTTCAAAATAAAAGACCTCTGAAGTCTCATATATGAGCCATCGTCCTTCTGTTTGTATCCAACAGTTCAAATAACATTGAACCAGAAGTGTCCCCCTTTATTCTTTAACAATGAAGACAATTGGATATGTTAATGAGATTTTGACCGCAAAACTCAAAATGTCCCCGGTTTTAAATCTGGTCACCTTACATATTAAGGGGTTAGGTAAAGGTAAACACCAAACATAAGAAGCAGGCAGAGCTGAAAAGCCTGCATTTGTTTGCCTTATTGAATTAGATTTATTATGCCAACACAAAAACAAATATGTGTCCTAAAACGTCAACACACAGATTAACAATTAAGCTATAAAATGTTCACAGCCAAACACATGTCTGGCCAGGTAACCTGCTGTGATGATTAATATCCAGAGTGGAGAGATTTGGCAAGAAGACAAGTAGTGTCGAAGGTGTAATCCTCTTTTTCATCCAGTGCCACCATGAGATTTTTAGTTTTGGGTCAAGTTTCCTGTTAACTGGGATGAACCGTCATGAAATGACCAAATGCCTTCAAAACTAGGGACATTCATTTGTTAAAGACTACTGGGTACATGTCAATGCATGGAACAAAGGTGATTAACATGGTTAACAGAAACCTGCAAAGAATCAAGATGTCACGTATGCTAGCATGCCTACATTAGCATTTAGCTCAAAGCACCGCTGTGCCTAAGTACAACCTCACACAGCAGCAAGCAGGGCGAGTAACTCTGTCTTAGTTATTGATGTTTTATTTGTTTAATTTATGGTATATAGTTAGACTGTAGACCGAGATTTGAGAAACCTTTTTTTCCTTGTATGCTAACAACTTCTATAACCTTAATGGGGCGTTTCATGTCTGGAGAAAAGGCCACATCTTTCCAGAACAGATCATCTTAAATTCACAACCAATCAGGATTTAAAGGGGAGAAAAAGGTGTTTGTTAGAGCAGTGAGGATTAATTTTCGTGTTCTGAAGTCCTGTTGCTTTAGAGTTCAAAACATAACCAATACATGAATCAAAGCGCTAATAATTCGAAATAAAACTGGAAGAACAAAACGTGAATTTTAGAAAACACATTGCACCTGAGATTAAGACCATCCCTTAATACTAGTACAGCTATCCAACATCAAAGACACACGAAACTCCCTGCACAAGAGTGAATACTAAGAACTGTAAAAGTTATTATCCAATTCAAGTAAAAGTACCTCATCTGACATCAGGGTGGCGATGGCTCTTCCAATTTCATGATAGGACTTCGCTTTACCTTTGGGGCCCAGCAGGATAAAGAGAAATCTATGCAACAAGAAAGTAAGACGTTAGGCCACCATTTCAAAAAATGAGAATCTGAGTTTCATTGAAATAAGGTGATGGGAGTATTTTAAAGGATGAAGCTTTTATACCTGGTGGGCACAGGGACCTCGGTCAGAGACCCCAGCATGACGGCCTGCTGCAGGCGAACAAATGCCACGAAGGGGGCTTCCAGGAAGTCCACCTCTCCAACCAGCACGTTTGATGCCTCTGCATCAGGGGGCAACTTCTTCATGAACTTATTCTTCAGCTATTAGGAAAGAAATAGCAGAGAATGAAGTCAGCAAATTAAAATGTCAGGCTTCAATGCAAGATAGCCACAACATTCCTTTCTCTGTCACATGGAGAACAATTAAAGATAAGAAAGACATTGTAAGTACAGTTGGTGATTAAAATGTGGTTGTAACAAGAAAAAGACTGATGTGGTACAGTTTGTGCCCGCTCTCTCCTAAAATGACGTCCTAAAACAGCAGCTTGACTGCATGCCACTTTTTGAACACAGACTATACACATAAGTTGTCTATAAAAGAAAAGGGAGAAGATTAACCAAGACTTTGGTGTGAAGTTACATTTGGACAAATACAATTTAATTAACAGATGCAGGAGCAGCTGTTAACAGGAAACTGCTTCTTTGAGCTTTTATCTATGTGTGCGGGCAGGGGCGCAGGAAGGGGGGTGCTATATATATTTTTTTAATTTCATTTCATTGTGCCTGAGATATATTTTATATATTATTATTCAAATGATAATTTTAAACTATATAATAAATGATTTAGCTAATAATAATGATTTAGCTAATAAATGATTTAACTAACCACACTAAAAAGTGTGGTTAGTTTTTAGTCGGCTACTTTTAACGTGACGCACGCAAGTGACAAGTAACTGACATGGTGCAAAAACGATCCTTCTCACTAAAAACGCTAAATCTGCTAAAAAGATTGAAATAGAAGATGCAGGGCATTATTACGCAGAATCTGTGTAACGGCCCGTCTACACTACAGCGTCGACAGCGTCGAAAGCTCCAAGCTGCTCCGAGCTGCCCATTCACTTTCAATGGGGTGACGTCACGTAGCCGCGCTTTTTCGCCGAACTGAATTGTGGGTAGCCGAGCGAGGCGTCTCAGGCGTCCCAGGCGACCAGAAGTTGAACATTGTTCAACTTCTGGTCGCCTGGACGCCGGAGTAGCCAGCGCCAGCCAATCAAATCCCGTTTCCCAAAATCTGACAGCTGAAGCGCTAGCCAATCAAACCGCGTCTAAGCTGGGAGAGATATCCCGCCGTTCATTTCTATATTTCAAAAAAAGTCGGAGGAGAAACTAACTATCGCCGTAGCGAATCACCCGGTTTTGTATGACCAGACCCTCTTCACCTACCGGGACACAAACCGGAGGAACCAGCATGGAGGGAGGAGACAGAGACAGTGGGGGAAACTGGTAGGTTTTCGCCTGTTTGGGGAGTTTTTATATATATATATATATATATATATATATATATATATATTGCTCGCATAAAATCCCCGGGGGTTTTTGCTTTGTATGTCGGGGGCGGGAGATTCATGTGATTGGTTGTTGGCCGTGTTGCTTGAATAAAATCCCCAAGCTCCAGACACGCCCAGCTCCAAGCTATTTTTGGAGCTGTAGTGTGGAGGCTCCGTAATATGTAGCCAGGAATTAGCAATGCCTTGATAGCCTACTCCAATGAATGTAAATTCCACATTGCTGGTACAATAATATTTTACATCTTAATAGTTTGTTTGTGCTTTTGTGCGTGCTCTATAGTGCCCGTAATGGAGTCCATTGTTATGCACTGTGTGTGTGTGTGTGTGTGTGTGTGTGTGTATGTCAACATCACCCCCCGTGCGTAATTCTTTCACACAGTGACGTCACGAACTACCCACAATGCAACACACGCCATATATATATATATATATATATATATATATATATATATATATATATAAATACGCCATTTTCCTGGAGGTGCAAATATCCTGGAGGTGCTAATATAAACAGCTAGCTAACGTAGCCAGGCAGAGCGCACTAGGTTTTCTGAATTAACGACCGAAGAAATCGCTGCATGTCTTCGGATTACATCTCTGGACTGGAGGGGTGTGCTCTAGGTCGTTACCAGCGTAAACTAGAGCTGTGTGGGTTGTCGGATTGCCCTTACAGACTGATGCAGATGTATGGAAAAACGGATACCGGAAGTACGGTGTCGCCCTCGGCCCAATACCCGTATGCGTGTGTGAAAGAATTAGCACATCGGACAGCACCTCCACTCAAAATACCTTCCCGCGCCTCTGTGTGCAGGGTTTCTGTTTGGGAAAAGAAACTGTTGTTTTTCTCTCAGTCATGACTCATGACAGCGAGAGAAACTGCACATGGAAACTCAGGACAAAGACTGGAGACAGTGAGCTTTTGTTGTGGGAGAGCACGATAGAGCGCCAGGGGTCTTATCTATCAGTGTGTGAGGCCCATTAGCACACACACACAGCCACACATGACCCTGCATAGCGCTCCTTTGTGAACAGACAGCTTAAGTATCAGAGGATGCATACTAGTTGCATGTCTTTGTGCCACCATTCAAAGAGACAGAAGCAGATTACCTGATCCTTCTCTGGTTTGTCGGAGAAGTCACTCAGGCTGTTGGAGGTGAGGTTTCTGTGGGCAGTGGCTGGGCTACCTGCAGAGAGGTGAGACACTGTTAGCATCAAAAGAAGATGATCAACACAGCAGAGCTTCACAAGAGACATGCTTGGCAAAGAAAGAAGACGAGCCCCAGAGAAGAAAGGCACCAGGACAGCAGATTAAGAGAGCCCTAAACTGCTGGACATGGCTAAATGTGGCAAGGCTTAAGCTGTGGGCCTAATGCCAGTTTGTCATTCACTCAGCCACTTCAGAGAGCTGGGACACATTGCAGTCTTTAGTTGGCTGCAGAAACAAGCCAAGTCAGCTTCTGGCAAATGAGTGAGAATGTAAACTAGGATCCATTTAAGGATGATGTTAGTGACCACTGTTGCCATTTGTCTTTCGTACATTAGTCTTGCAATATAATCTGGCAGCATGTTAAGCTACTCTGTTTATTCTATTATTATGCATTGCCATATCTACAGAGTAGCTCCTGTGCACATGCCAATAAAGCCTTTGAAGTTGGGAGTTACTAATGAAGCCATTTTATCTGTGTGTATATAGCGCTGAATAAACACACATCCTGCTTCTCTTTTTTTTTTTATCAAAATAAAACTGAAGTGTGTTCAAACCATGCTGCTCTGAGTGGGAGTGCTATGACTGTGCTCTGTCTTACAGAGGTATCCCATGCTGGAGCTCCTCCCGACCTCACATGGTTCGGCTGGGTCAAGTAGGCTAGAACAAGGCACGGGGGTCTCAAGGCGGTTGCGGGCTATAACACGCCAGATGCAGGAGGACAGAGACAGACCCAAAAGAGAAGGAACATGACAAGGTAGGGAAGGAACAGAAGAGAGAAGACAATAAAAATAGATTAGGAAAAGAAAATCCTTCAATAGGAAGTGTTAGGATCAGAAATAAGACGCCGGAAGAGAATACATGGAGGATGTTGGGTTAACAAAGAAAAGGGGGATTTTGCATTACCGTTCTCCTGGTTGCTGAACAGTCTACTTGCGCTGGAAACACTCTTGCCAATGTCTGCGAGGGAGCGCAGGTTGGACTTCTTGGTCTGGTGGCGATGCTTTCGTAGCAGCGTGTACATCACCTTCTCCTTCTGGTCCGACTTCAGCTGACCCGTCTCAATCTGGCTGTCGATGATCGTCTCTGTGAGAGGGATAGAACATCGTGAGTCACCGTCAGCTGTTTTAAAACCTTCAACAGTAATATAATAATAATAATAAATTTTATTTTTAGGCGCCTTTCATGACACCCAGGGACACCGTACAATTTAAAAAAAAAAAAATAAATAAATAAATTAAAAATAAATAAAATAAAAGCTAATAGGCAACAGAACAAGATAAAAACACAAACAGGAAATCATGGAGGAGACAGTCAAGTGGACACAAATGAAACATATAATGGGGAGCACTACAGTGAGTAAGCAGATTTGAACTTGGGATTTGAATAAGGTGATTGTGTCTGACTGTCGGATGTGCGGGGGGAGGGAGTTCCAGAGTCTGGGAGCAGTGCAGCTAAAAGCAGCTAAAAGCCCCTAAAAGGTGACGAGGCGTGGGGTGGGGACGGTCAGCAGACCAGCAGAGGAGGAGCGGAGGGAGCGAGAGGGGGTGTACTCCTGAAGAAGGTCAGCCAGATAGGGGGGGGGGGGGGGGCAGGTTATGTAGGGCTTTGTAAGTGAGCAGTAGGTTTTTAAAGTTGATACGGGATTGAAAAGGGAGCCAGTGGAGTTGGATGAGGATGGGGGGGATGTGTTCGGAGGCCTTGGTGCCGGTGATGATCCGGGCTGCGGAGTTCTGTATGATTTGTAGTTTATTGATGAGCTTGGTGGGTATGCCTGAGAGGATGGCGTTACAGTAGTCGATGTAGGACGTGACAAATGCATTGACCAGGACTTCAGTGTGCTGGTACTCTGATAAACCTCACTCACCGACAATCTGCGGCAGCGTGGAGGCCTCCAGGTCCAGCATGATGGTGCCCTTCTCGATGCACGTTTTGAGCTCCATCAGGCTGTGGAGGGACAGCGTGGCCACATGAGGCTTACTCCACCGCTCGCCACCCTTCTCCACCTTCTCCTCAAACTTGATCCACCTGTGCAAGGGAGGACACACAGACAGACGTAGGGAGAGTGGTGAGATGTGCTTTCAGGGCTGGGCTCGTACCGCTGTGTTTGACCTTGTCAGATAACTCTGTTCCTGAAAAGTCAAGAGTGAGAGAAGAAGAAAACGATACACAAACAGGTTCCTGAAAGTAAAAAGGTCACTGCACATTACAAATAAAAAGTACGTAACATGGATTTATGGGCTATAAACAAAAAGAATGAGACAAGAAAGGTTCTCTTTTATTTACAAAACAGCCCCATAGTGTTTTGATTTGGTCACAGTTCAAAAAGGCCAAAATAGGTGATGCAGGACCGCTTCGAAACACAAAATAATGGCATTCTGGGATGGCGAGCGTCTTCAACACACGGTTAAATGTGAGAAACGACACTTCTTTCCTACCATGGATGAGATTAGCCTCGAAGGTAGGGTTCAGGAGAAGAATGATTTGTAATAACGATGCCTCACATGGCACCGCTACAAAAGAGCCATTCTCCTGAGGTCTGAGGATGGGGTTTCCTCCGGGGGTAGAGTATCCCTTCTGGCTCAAATCCAAACCCCTGTGACCAGCCTTCTAACGAGGAAAGAAGCCTGGAGGAACTGTCGACCTCAAAGAGTTCATTTATCTTCTCCGTCATGCAAGCCCTGCTTCCCCGTCCCCAAAATGTTGCATGACTTTGCCTTTGACCTACTTTCTAGCTTATCTGCAGCACAACTGTCCATCTCTCAGACCCAGATTACTATGTTTAAGTACAATACTAAAACTATATCATTTTGATTGAAACTTCCTCTATCACAATGGGTAAAACAAGAAGGCAAACATGTCACGTGGACCGTGTAAAAGCTACTGTGGACAATCAAATAGGGAACTATTAAACATTTGTATAAGCTTTTTTTCTCATATGCTCCAGAGCCAAGTGGAACATTGAGTCTTGTAGCCATGTGGGTGTTTCTGCTTTTCCCCCGGTCTCACCGAGGCAGGTACTACAGATCTCAATCAGATAAGAGCAGACTGGGAGTTCAGCCTATTTCCCCACACACACAAAACACGATTATTCACAAGTGATTGTGTTCCGCTGACTGCGCCGGGATTGGGAAGCAGGACATTTCCGAGCACACTGCCCACGGCTTTTTATGTAAAAGAGTAGAATGGGGGGGGGGGGGGGGGGGGGTGTGTTAGATGAATGCCTGGCTTTAAAGGACATTGGGCTCAGCAGCTCACCTGGCCGTTTCCTTCCACTCCATCTCCTGCCCGTCCACAGACAGGAGCTCGTCCAGCTCGGTGAAGAGCTGAGGAGGAGGGGGGCCATCGTCTTCCTCTCCCAGGATAAACCTGATCCTCTCAGCCGGAGAAACTGCAGAGAGAAAGAGGCGTGTTAGGAAGCATCAAAGCATCCAGCACCACTTCATCTGATGTCCAAGAAACCGTGACTTTGGAAAAACATTTCAGCTCTCCCAATGTTACAGTCAAGTTAAGGTTTAGTTCCTGCACATAAGCATGGTTTCAAATACTGGTGATTTGTGCTTGAGAATGTGGCTGTGCATGACTGAGGTAAGAAATGGGCCATGCTAAACACTTCCTGATTGCCTAGACAGTCTGGCTTTTTCCAGACTGAAAGTAAAATACACATTATAATCTCATTATGCAATTAAACTAGAATACTTTGACGACACACCCTTGAGAGGAATAACTTCCTTCAGGCAAAGGTGTGTCACAATATATTTCGATACTGACTTGTCAAGATGAATCCCTTCCAGTAAATGTTCTTACCGCCTTCCGAAATGTCAGCTATGACCTCATGGATCACAGATAAAGCCTCAATTACGCAACAAGGATGGTTAAAATGATTTATATCGTGGATATGCGGTTATCTATTTTAGGTAGAATGATTTAACACTTCGAGGAATGTTTCTCGACACACTGTAGTCAGGACTGAACAGGTGGATACCTTCGACAACGTAACTGTGCCTGTAACCTTTTAATCCCAGCACAGCATCCAGGCTTCATTAAGGATGCTTGTTTTTAAAATAGTACAGGTAGAACTCTTCTGATGTAGCACGGAAACCTAGAAGGTCAGGACAGATGTATTGGACACACTGGAAACATTCCTTCTCTGTTTTGTATATCAGTATATTCTATAGACACAGACGTCACACACCAATGGCCCAAAACACACACACTTGACATCTGTCAGTCGTCCTAATGGCCTTTATGCCGGGAAGCCGACTGACTGGTAACGCAACACTTCTCAACACCACTCACCTCTAAGTCTCACGACCGGTGTTATCAATGAAAACCAGGCCTGTGTTGTGGTCACACACACACACACACACACACACACACACACACACACACACACACACACACACACACACACACACACACACACACACACACACACACACACACACACACACACACACACACACACACACACACACACACACACACACACACACACACACACACACACACACACACACACACACACACACACACACACACACACACACACCACACACACACACACACACACACACACACACACACACACACACACACACACACACACACACACAGGGTTAGCCAGAGTCAACAGGCTTATGGGGATTTAGATGGAGGGCAAAACAGCGGACAATCCAACAAGTGGAGGGCTCTGTCAAGCATTGTGTGTTTTGAATTAGGGCTTTTGACATTTGGCACATGGCGGCCTGAACGCAACATCAAACTCTCACACACACCCACCCCTCATTAATTAGCCAGATCCACGGTCACCTAACAAAATAGCAAAAATCTAGTTTACATTTTTATTGTATTGTAGGGGGTTAAAAAAGTGGTTTACAGCGCAACAGGAAAAATATATGTATCCCCACAGTGGCTGTAGCGTGTGTGTGTGTGTGTGTGTGTGTGTGTGTGTGTGTGTGTTTAAAGAGGGCCACAGTTCAGTTTCAGTCTCGTCTTTGTTTAGTTTTGTTCCACATCTGACGCCTTCTGATTCACAGTCTGATTCTTTGGATAAACCATCATCTAATGTCGCCGTGTTTTAACCATACAAACAAAAGAGTGGCCTTTAAATTACCGTGGAGCATTTTAAAAAGGCTGCAAGCATTTCAAAAAGACCTTTAATGAAGAGACCGCCACTGACATTTATTTATGATTTAATATCAAGTGTTCACAGCTACGGTTCTGATTTTTTACGACCCTGCTTTTGATCACAGCTTCACAAGGGGTCAAATAAGCATCATCTAATTGCCCGTTAGTGTCTTTGAGAGGGATTTGCAATACTGGAAAAGGCTGTAATTGGGCTCTCAGAGTAAACAGCTGGGGGCCAGACATCGAGACAGATTCATGTGAGCAAAAGTCCAGTTATATCATGCGAGCTGGGGATGACTAAGCACAACGGGGTTTACCACCTGGGCACGAGGCGTAACCGAGGAGGATTACAGTGTCAGAGGAGCGAGAGAGGATTACTCAGGTGCTCGTCTGCGAGCCGCAGCTCAACGTGATGCCGGCAGGTTAGAGAAAGGTGTGAACGTGGGGGGGAAACACGTCCCAGATAGAGGGACTATGTTCTTCTCGTACGATAAGCATCATGGGGATGCCTTCGTGTTCTCCTCTTACTGATCTGAGTAACAGATCAATAGGCAACTGAGGTCCTGAATACATGTTGAGGGGACGATCTCGTAGAGGGAAAATAAGATTATAAAAACTAATGTATGCCTGTGTAATTAGAACAAATAAACTTGACATTGGATTATCCTTGTTTTGTTTTTTTTAAAAGGATTTGTAGGGGAGGGTAAGGGGCTTCCTTCACTTGGATCACCACTGTTGTTTTTTGTGTATGCATGTTTTTTAAGTGGAACTTGTTTTATGGCTGCCACATGTGTGAAAAGCCAAATCAGTAAAGTTAATCTTGATTTCGCAACATATGTAGCAGCTGCTGAATATTAAAAAAATGAAAGTGTCAGATAGGGAAACATCAGTCATGACACGCCGGTTGCTTGATAACATATCCCACCATGATCTGTAGCACACAGTGTGGTTTTATTTCCAAATCCAGTTAGAGGCATCCATTTCTCTTGGAGGTCTGTTTCTTTGCAAATGTTATACTGCAGTCAACCAACAACACACAAGCTTTCTTATTGTCCTGGTTTAACCTTAAAGATGATTTAACACGCCTTAACATGTGATGTTGCAGTTCTACCTGTTCATCTTTTTACGGGTTTGTTTAAAACTAGGCTACCACTTCTAACCTACACAGACTTCTCTTCTGTATTTCCCCAGAGTGAGTGCATGTCTGCACACGCTGCTAGAAAACTAAAGCTCCTTTATGGTGTCTTTGAATTCTTGTGCGATGCGTCTGCTATGATTGGATTAAACCACAATTTACTGCACATTTGATTCAAGCCTCATCTTAAAACTGACTTTCAGATAGTAATTACCAGCTCGTGATATCTTAGAATTGTAAATGTAGTTAACCTTTAAAACAGGATTCAGGCATGTTGTGCTGATATTATTGTCCACAGATGCCCCACACACGAGTTAAGAAGAAGATCCCTTCCTTTCCCATCTCCAGTTCACTGTGAGACCTTAATGGCTGCCTCCACCACAGTAAACACGCTCCATTATGCACTTTCCAGGCTGTGCTCTGAGAAGGTGAATTCCAAGGCTGCAATAATTACATCTTGCAAATAGCTTTAAACCTGATTGTAATGTTTGCTGCTCTTTGAATTCCCTATTGGTTTGTGTGGTGGTACAGGCTATACAGAGATTAAACAAAGACCCACATAATGATATGGCTCATGTACCAACCGTTGCTCTTGGTTTCCCACCGGTGTGACCACAAGGTGTTCAAAAGAGAATCCCAACACATTCAGAAGATGGATGGCTTTGACACTGACCTATATCTGAAGACCCTTTCTGATTTACATCCTCATGATCTTGAACATGATCTTGGGATTATTGGTTTCACAACGCCCCTCCTTAAGCTTCTATGCATGGAGAGACATCTGGTGTGTTTCCTTCAGCAGGAAGAAGACTACAGACACTAACATTCATTTAGTGCTATTTGCAGAACAGCACTAAAATACCATGGATACGCACTTTATTGGAGTTATTTGGAACTATTAAAGGATTTCTGATGTTGAAACCCGCTTCATCGTGTTGACAACCATCTGATCCATACTTGTTATTTCACTGCTCTTATAAGTACTGACATTACATTAGGCCCATGATGTGTAGCCTTATCCTCATATCACTTATCGCTGTTTTGGCTCCAAATCTTTCTTCCCATCTACCTTGTGTACATGTTCTGGGAATCCTTCCTCTCAGATCCCACACAGTTCAGTGTTAATCACCATGACAACAGATAATACCCCTGTTGTAGTTACTTCACACACGTTAAGCCAATCCGGTATCATTTGCAGATTAGTATTCGACATGTTCCCATTCCCTCGCTCCACTAATTCTGTTGAGTGTAGGTTTCTGTGTTGTGTTTTTTTTTTTGGGTGCTGCCACCCAGTGTCCTTAACTACAGAAACACTGATACTGTGCTTCCCAGAGGGCTGCTGCACCTCGCCCAATGGGACTCAGCCAACATCTCAAATATGATACAACTGTTATTAATGTGGTGAATTTATACTCTGATCATTACCAGTGGTCGATTGTAGTACATTTACTCAAATACCATTTTGAGTTACTGGTACTTTCCTTGAGTATCTATGTTACTGTATTTATTTTACTACATTTTAGAAGCCAATATTATATTTATTTGACAGCTTTAATACTTTACATATACAGATAATTAGCTAAAACTAAATATAAACCACTACTAAATATTGGTTATAATATCCAGCAGCAGTATATAAAGTAACTACAACTAGCCCACCTTTACCAGCTGTGATGAACACATTAACGCATCAGTAATCATAATGCAGTCATTTAATATATTATGGGCCATTTTCCATAACAAGGACGACTACGTTTGCTACCTAAAGTATATTTCGATGCTTATACTTTTACTCAAGTAAGATTTTGTATGCAGGAAATGTACTTGTAACAGAGTATTTTTAAAATATGGTATCTGTACTTTAGTACTTCAGTAAAAGACCTGAATACTTTTTCCATCACTATCATTACTCACCGAGGGGTTTGAGGATGCTTGGAGGGGATTCGTCCGCGTCCGACTTGGACCCCTCCGTGCCGTGCTCGGCTCGGTCCCGCCTCTCCTTGTGGCTGGACTTGCGTCTGTGGCGTCTCCTGCGGTGGTAGCTCTTGGGAACATGCACACCGATGTACACGGTGTGGTGACCTGTGCAGAGCGACAGAGGAAACGCAGGTCAGCCTACTCTCCCGGTTACAGGGAAATCACAGCACTGGTGAATGCTGGCAATTTGTCTCAGCACTCGGATGCGGTGTGAAATGTTTGCTTATCACAAGGCTGCTTTGACGCAAACAGTTTTTTTTAGCTTGCCGAGGTCGAAACGGTTCAGTGATAATGTTGGTGGGTTACTTATCAGTCAGTCAAACTGCAAAATCAAATAAATAACTACTTCCTACACTGCAGCTTATACAGGAAATGGTAACTGAATGTCTCCAGGAAGTAATTAAAGAGACGCAGAGAGAGAGAGAGAACACTCAAACTGGATTTACTGACTGAGTTAGTGATGAAGCAACCATGTATTTTTCCATTCAACCATGAATTCCATAAACATGCCTTTTTGGATTTGATGGTATCTTTCACATCCACAGTTGTCAGTTTTGCTTCCTTTTAGAAACCAAAGACCACGTTAGGCACACGCTAAACAACATGCACACCACATTCCCGTGCAAGAGAAGCAAAAAGGATGTTGCAACAATTACTGCACACGCACGCACAGCTTGACATATTTCCAGACGCTGTGACATAGGTCTCTTTATGGGCAAGTGTTGGTTTGTGAAATGTGAATGCAACTGCATGAAAGCCTATCAAGATAAATGATTCTGTGGCTTTAGCTGACAGCCAGCACTGGACAGGATTAGAGCACTTGAAGACACTTCTTCCCGTTCAGAAATGTCAAGATAAAGTGGATATTTCTTCATGTTATATAACTTGTTGAATTCTGTGCTTGTACTAGACGGGACACTTTAGCTTCCACATGCACACTATGCTGTGAACAGTATGTGTGCAAAGACAAGGATAGGTTAATGCTTATGACATGTCTGTCAGCTAGACAATGTGCTGGAATTCATCACTGATCTTACCCTCCACTTCCTGTTCATTGCAGACATGTTTGACACAAGACGCTCCTCTGTCCAAGACTGCCTCGTCTTCAACTCTGCACGGCAAAAGAGATACAATATTCAATATGGATCACCACATGGTCGCTGGAACATACTTGAAGATTTACACGTTTTGTCCTCCACCATCAGAGACAATAAAACAAATGCAAATTAAACAACCAAATATTTGAATACACATGAATCAAAAACACATTAAGAAGCAACATTTTCAACCTTTAAGACAATGTGATTTGCCCTATTTTTATTCAAATCCATGTTGGGCCCAAAAATAAAAGTCATATTCTGGTTATTCTGTAACAAAATCCTGATAAACACACGTACTCAGCTCGTTTCTGCTGCTGAATAAGCATACAGGCTATTATATTGCTCTTTGTTAACTTGTAACTGTGGCACAAAAAAAACCCACATTTTAAAGAGCAATATTGAGCCACGACTTCCATAACAGTCATTTTGTACATTTTAATAAAAAAATAATAATATGATGAATAGGTGCTCAGATCAAGCGCTCACGTGTATTCACCTACAATGCTTTGCACAACATTCATATCTTTTCTACAGCTCCTTCTCCTCTGTGAGCGACTCTAGAACATGTAAAGTAAAAACCACTTTTCACCCAGTAAGATCTGGAGAGTCATTATTAGACTTTAAGGTGAACAAACAATGTCTTATTTCAGAGACATCTTCTGGACCTTCAGTTTACTTTGATCGGTAATTGTCAACATCCCTCAAAGCAGGAGTGTGCCTCCTCCAGTCCAGCAAAGCGTGGACTAAATAAGTCAATAATGGAAAAATTGTAACTTTAAAATGTATACTCTGCTAAAAAGAAATTGCAAAATGGAAAGAATGCATGGTCTTCTTAATACAACGTGAAGAAGGTTGACGTTTCACTCATAGGAATAACGCATTTATATTTAGGCATAATGTCAAGAAACAGAAAGCGTATAAGAGGATCCAATTATTAATCTTAAGCGTGTGAGTATCAAATAATGTATTAAACTGCAGTGGCTAATTTGTCCAGTTTTCTCCAACAACAAAAAATAAATATTTGATTTTAGATGCGCATCAAGAATGTCAATAAACACATGGACAGTTTCCACTGAGAAATCTGCGTCTGGGGATGACACAGTTCAAGAAATGAGGGGATGGGAGCAGTGTACATCAGCTGATAAATAAACAAAGTCCGGAAGGACGCAACTTGTTCCTCCGATTGCGCTGCACGCTCATCTGAACCTCCCCTGTGGTTACGCTATCAGGCCTTAAGAGAGAGGGAGAGAAGCAGAGCGCTGACGTAATGTTGATCCTCCAGCTCGGAGATCAAACAAGTGTTAAGGAGGGGCCGGGCTCGCTGCCAACTTCACAAGCAATACCAATACAGTGATTAGACTCTGTACCCTGCTTTTGTGGCCCATTGTTGCTCACATAAAGAAAAGAGGAGTCTGGTTCCCACACAGCAACCTGTGAACAACGCCAGCGCTATTGCTCAGCTGCAGATTCTGTGAATGTTCTGTTCTACTTGTCCTCTCTCCTTTCCCCAAGGACAGAGCGTACAGAAAACACCACCCGATTCAGGGATTTCGGTCACATGTTTTTTTCTTTTGGGAAGAACTCATACTTTTCCATTTATCATTAAATGACCCTATTTGCAACTAAGAATGTGTAAGTGAACAGACATAGAAAGCAAATGGGTGGAGTTTTTCTATTTTTCTTGCAGACATTGCATATGCAAAGGATCTGTAAACAGAAGCACATCTCCAGCCTGTAGCGTTTACGTCTGCAACATGTACCATGCAGGCAGGTCATTTCACTGAAAACTATTGGTCTCACAGGAGAGCAAAGAAAGCTCAACTTGCAGGTTAACTATGGCCAGTCTGTGGCGCCACGTTAAATCGATCTACTGTAAAGGCCTCAGACAGACAGGGAGACCCTCATGTTGAGAAACATACCACAGGTGGTGCACAGATCAAAATAATAAGACCGGGATGTAATACAGAAGACGGAGGGAGCTGCAAGGTGAAAAAGCTTAAATCTACTCTACAGTAACTTGGGTCTAAACGACTTTATGTCAAAAATGTGAAAACCGGTCAAAAAAATAAAAGCCAAATGCATCTCTTGTAAATGTATATGAAGCACAAGACCGATAAGATCCTTGTTCTTCTTATAAATATCAACACTGCTAAATCTTCTTTTTCATTTGTCTTCTTCTGCATGATTAATACAAATAATCAAAGCTGGGTGAGGGTCAGAGCGATCAGATGCAGTCATCTCACAACCTCTCACTTCTGTGTCTTGACCTCATGAGGCTGGATAAAGCTGTCGGTGCGTGAGGAGCCGGGACCAGCTGCTGGGGATCAGGGATGGTCTACTATCCCATCATTCAAGGGTGCTTTTCACTATAAGTCATGTTTCTTTTGGACAGACACTGTAATTTACTATGTTCATTCTGAATTTACTTTCAAATAAAAAAAACATCTATATTGATTCTGACTTTTCTACATCCAACTCACAGGTCTATCATTGCTTTGAGAAAAAAGATTATTAATGTACCCCTTTTAGAAGGGAAGATATGGTCATTTGTTCTGGGAATGTCATTTTCGAGCCTGAAACCTGGAAAACAGGCTCAGGGCTTAGGATATTATACCTTTTGTGATATTAAATCACCCGCTCAACAGGTCTGCCTTCACTTTTGGAATTTCCTCGCATAGGTGAGGAAATGGATTGTAGTGAGCATCACTCAGCAGAGCACAAAGGAGCATTCACCATTCCAGACAGCACACAGTCATTGCATGGATCAAAAGTAAAAGGGAACATTTCCTCATTGTAACACATTTCGAGAAATGACTAGAAAATGAGGAATACAAAAATCTTGTGTTTTTGCAGCCATTGTGAAAGCAAAGGACAGCAACATTAGGTCACTACAGGTTGTTTACTCTTGGTTTCACCCCATGTTGCTTTAAGGCAGGGGTGCCCAAACCTTTTTTGAACCAAGAGCTACTTTTAAAGTTGCCAGTCTGCCGAGATCTACCAGTCCAAATAGAGAGGCGTAGCCATTACTGACAGCCTACCATGTAAATACACACTTCTACTTGTATAAAACTGACCTTTGTACGATTAATACTTCATAAAATACTGCAGATCCTTTATCTTACCTCTTTCTAATCTACACACAAGTATTTAACTGAAGTTACACAACAGTGTTGTTGATGCAGAGTTGGAGTTTATCCACACGTCACACTACAGTGGGTAATGTTTTCAAGAAACATTGAACAGTGCTGCCACATATGACACAGGGAAAAAAGAAAAGACACTGAACCCTTTCTTTGCATTATATAAAAATAGTGTTACTACAAAAGTATAAATGAGGCTTACTAATAAGACAGCTCAGATCTGAAGCTACTCAGGAATCTGCTGCCAACGTGCAATAAAAAAGACAAAATTAATAGAATCAAACCCTTTTTTTGTTGCATTTTAGTAGAGTATAAAAATAAATGCCTTTAAAATAGGATGCAAGCAACACTAGTTTCTTAACCTGAATTGATAACAGACTAATCAATTTAAGTTTGCATTCTTATACCATTTTGTACAATAATTATAATGAATAAGTTCAAACAAACTAAAACTTACAGCTGATTAATAACGGTATCTAACTTGAGTTTTAATTATATCAAAAACCTGTTTAAATGCTACTGTTATTTTTACTGTCCCCCAAAAAGCGCGTCGGCAGCCTCCAGGAATGCTTCCTTCACAACTTCGCCGTCTTTGAAAGACTTCATGTGTTTCGCAAGAACGTGACTGACACGATAAGATGCTCTGGTAGCAGCCTTGCTCTTGTTGTTGGGCCTGGTGAAAATGGACTGCTGTGCATTTAGCTGTCCTTTCAGGCCCCTCCCCTTTTGGAGCGTAGGGCAGAATTAGGAGGGAATTACGTCTCGTAGCGTTTGTGCACTGTTTTGAAATGCCGCTCCTAAATTACCCTTCTTCGATAAAGCCACACTCGCATTGCAGATGGACTTTGAAATTGGAATAGATACAAAAATAATCATCCTCCCACTCGGAGGGAAAATTATATATTTTGTTTTGTTTTTGCTTCTGCCATAATTGCGGTCTTGTCTTGTGTGTCACTCCTTTTGACGTTGACACGGAAAACGTCAGCGAAATAGTGCCCACTGGGTCACGCCGGCCAATCACAAAGCTTTGATGCATTAAAGTGCATTATTCTGGCACAGATAAAACAGAGTATTGTTCTATTTTTAGACACATCTCGCGATCGACTGGGAATCTCCCCGCGATCGACTGGTTGGGCACCCTGCTTTAAGGGATTGTGCCACACCTACTAACAATTCAGTGGGGCTCACACTGATACTTTAAACCTTACGTACACTGGCTGCAGCTGAAATTCGCAAACTAGCTGATGAATTCCAGGTGCATGTCAGAAAAGTTTCCACACTAACTAGTGCGTTTCCGTGTTTGATAGTAACCCTCCAGTCTGATTTGTTGCGGCTGCTGCGTCATTGCACCAACGTGTACACACACGCTGGCTCACAACCAGTGTGGATTTTTGGGGTGTCTGCTCAGCTCGGATACCGCATGGTCTGAGGCATACACAGCTTTAATCATAAAGTTACACCAGGGACAACTCTCCAACGCTTGGCCTGCTTTCCCCGCGTCACTCTAATTTAGAATGACAGCCTGGAAAATAGATTAGCCTTTTACAGGACGTCCATAACCACAGCAGTAAGCCAACAGTGGCTGCAGCCAAGGTGTAACTCAACCCAGATGATGCACTGAATTTACGCACAGAAAATATTACGGAAAACACTCTGAATGTTCAGTTAATTTGCTGAATGATATTCACCTGATGACTAATTTACACCTGGCAAGAAATGGACCGCAAGCTACTAAGTAAAAGTTCACAAACATGGTTACTCAGACTGCTGAAAAGAGTAAAAAAGGAAAACCATGAACTTACTTCTTTTCGGAACTCATGGTGACAAAGTTCGCTTTTACAGATGATCAGTGTGGCGTCCAGCAGTCCTTTTGCAGTCGATGTTTGAAAACCTCTAGCTGACGCTTTTTTTAAGTGGATAAAAGAAAGGAGTCGAGGAGCTATCTCTCTGGAAGGCTTTCTGCGACTCTACAAATGTAACTTGTAACACACAATCTTCATATCGTGCTGGACTTCTGCAGGTTTTCTCCAGGTGACATCTTGAGCTAAAGTCTCCCTTTGTGTCTCGCTGGAAGCGTGTGGAGAGCCTCTGAGACCGCAGCGTGTCTTTCTCCATATTTAAAGTGCAATCCCTCCTCCTGCGTGACGCCACCGGGGGGTGGAGGTCACAAAGTTGCTCATGGGTGGCGCACCAAACACTTAAACTGTACAAAGGTCTTGTCTACTGTCCACATTGCATTTTAAAAAGGACATCCTATATCACCGAATGTGTTAACAATGAAAATAAATAAATATTAGACGTACTTTCTTTGTTTGGACGGAGAATTCCATCAGCGTGGGCCCCGTTTATTTGTAAAGTACAGTTTATATCAAGATTCAACCTATGAATAAATGCTGATGTGTATTCAGTTGGTATATCGGTCACATACTAACATAGTCATTATTGATTTTAAACAAGTTTTTAAATGGTTGTGTGTACACACACACACGGCGCCATAGGTGAAGGAAGGCACCTATTTCAGGTAGCATAACACAATTCCATTAAAGCTGCCAGGTAAAAGCAAGCTCAGCAGTCTGAAATAGCTGACAGCAGTGCATTATGGGGACTGGCGACATCTTCTGGAAGACTTGAGAAGATTCCAGTCAGAGCCATAAAGGCCAGCTATTACAATCTTTTATTTTGAAAATCAATAAACCCTGGGTTTGGATGTTTAAATAAACTAAAATGATTTTAATTTGAAAAAATACTTTCTTCTTAGGACTTATTTCTACAGTATATATTAGACAAGGAAACACACAAATGAATAAAGTATTTCAAGATAATTGTCATTTGTAAGGACCAACAGGCATGCATATGCACACAAAATATTTACAAATACACCAAAAATGTAAGAAAACAGTAATAAAAACGTTTTTTTAGAAAAACACCACATGTCAGATCATTAATGGGGATTGTAGGGGGTAGAAAAATAAGTTGTTGATACATTTCCTCATTATACAAAACTCCATCCAGGTTCTCTTCTTTGAGCTACACATTAAATCTCTATCATCAGTTGAATTCTACAAAGTGCTCAAAAACTCCTTGACCTGAAAAATAAAAAAACAAGAGTCAGCATGAGTTAACACATTAGTACAATCATTGCTGTTCTTTAGGGACATTATTTTCCAAAATCACAATAAGTGAAAAACAAGTAGCTTTCCGAATTGGTGCAAAGGGTTATGGTGATAACTGGAAACATTGTGAAATCTCTAAAAAGCGTCTGTGTTTACCATCAACATGAAACTGCTACATAAGCATCCCTGCAGGCCTCATTACCACAGGTGAAACCTGGATGTGTGTGTGTCAGTATCACAGCAAACACCCAGTACACATTACTTCATTTGGTTTCTAAATAGTGAACACATGTTTCATTTTTAAGTGAAAATTGGGCGAACATGTTTCTAATACAAATGAAGTGGTTTCAAATCTTTTAAACTAAAGGTCATTTTCTTGATTAAAGTGAAGCCTTATTCTATCTTCTCTCAAATGACACAAACGTGTACTTATTGAAACAAGTTGATTTGCATTAGAAACATGCTTCACATTTGTTATAAGAAATCAAAAATGAAATGCTCAATATTATAGCATGTAATGCTTTAATAGCTCGTTCATACTGCATCAGATAGGATTACATGAATGTACTCTTTTGATGATGTGGAGGTGGAGCCAGTTGAACTGCTTTCTGGTCAGGTAGTTACAGGTAACATACCTATCATGTCATCCTTTGTGTTTGCATATACAAATAACTAATTAAAGTCACTAACCCAAACAATAAATGTGGAACTAAACTCGCTCTGAAAGTAAAACATCATTATCACAAAGGCCATACTCTGGTTAAAGAATCCAGCTGTGGGGATAACAAAGTAAAAAGGCGTGTTTGGGGTATTTGGGTGGAGACAAATCCCAAAGCATTCTGTCCATTTCAAATCTTACATTTGGCTGAACCGTCACTCACCTTCTCAATCATGTCAGCGCTCTTGCTGTGGTTTCCTTTAAAGTCTTTATTTACATCCATGGTCAGAACGGGCACATCATTGAGATACTCAAAATCCGTTCTGTGGGCCGAGAGCACAGGGGACACTGTCAGTGATGATGAAGCAACATCCAAATGGATGCAGTATCCTGCATATGAATTAAGCTCCTCCCTTCAGAGGATGAACGATCCTGGTTAGTAAACCGTGTTCAGAGAATGGGACAAACTAACACATTCCGGTAGATCACATGTATCAACAGTTTCATGTATTAGTTGCCCTCGGGTTATTCTTATGGCCGAGATCAGTAAGAACATCCTTTTTCTGTTATCAAAAGACATCTGTTGTCCACACAGCAATGCAACGTGTGTGTGTGTGTGTGTGTGTGTGTGTGTGTGTGTGTGTGTGTGTGCTCACCTCATGGTCTTGTGCTGCAGCCAGCTCTCGTGCTTGAAGTGGAGTTTCTCCAGATACTCCAGAGGGATGTCTTGCTCTTCTTCTCTGCCTCTCAGATGCAACCGCTGTAAACATTTCTACACACAACAAAATCATATTACTGAAACCTGTAAACCTCAGGTTTCATAACAAGATGATCAATTATTTGCAATTTCCACATGATCATATAACACATTACCTCTAAACTAAATGTGTAATCATTCTAAAATTGAGTCAGAATAAAGAACTATAAGTTGACACAATATCATGAATGGTGATGCACTAGGATGTAATAGTGACAGACTTGCTGTGGATGATGATGTCCCTCCATGACATAACACATAGTTATCAATGTGACTCCCTTAGTATGTTCCTGAGCAAGGTCATTCTATTCCGGTGTACTTTGATTGCAAGGAGGCAACAGAGTGCGCCAGCCTACCTCCGGGGCCGCTCTGAGGTAGATGATACCGTCCAGCTCAAGGTGCTTTCCAAACTGGCTGTGCAGCCACCCGTGCCAGTCCTGGTAGATGGACCACTCCGTCTCGTTCAGGCACTCGCTCTCATACAGGTTGGCTGCAAAGATGTACCTGGGACATTAAGGACAAGGATTTTCAGATTATTAAACATATAACAAAATAACCATATTCACATTAATCCCATTATCCATCAAAACATATTTTTCAATAAAAAGATTGAATTTCTTTATAAGCCATGACATCTTAAAATGAATACCAAAACACAAACTGTTCAGCTTTTGCCAAGACTGATGGATAACCACCGTCATCTTTTTTTATATCTGCACCAATGCTTTTTATACTTGTTGAATTCATCCGTTTTTTCAGCGGTACCTGTCGCTGTAGATGGAGCGCTCGAAGAACTGCACTGGGTTCTCGGCTTCTCGCAGCTTCCCATTGGCCGACGTGATCTGAGCGCGCACTCTGCTGATGCAGGCGTAGCTCTGGAAGGTGTAGGCCCACCTCTCAGGTTTCTCATACATCATCTGCAACACATTCCCCCCACTCCTCTGAGAGGTGGTCAGCTCCTGAGACACAGGGACAAGGAGAATGTAATAATAATAATAATAATAAATTACATTTTTTATTAGAGCGCTTTTACAGGTGCTCAAAGCGCTTTACAAGTACACATTACACATATTAGACATGTAAGAGTCATTACTGCAATAATGGAATGTAATAGAGGTCATACGTGAGTGCATCCCAATTAGGGATCAATAAGTGTGTTGCAAGTATCGGTTAGTGTACAGTCCATGTATTTGTACATTGATTGCATTCAGATTGCAATCCAAACCCAACATTGGTTGTTTTCCTAGTATATGTTTAAGCTAGTGAAAATCATCACATTGAAATGGCAGCAACTGGATAATGTTTGCAATGTTGCATTTTGGCAAAAGGAAAACAATGGAAGAATCAATCATTAAAACACATCTACTCGGGTCAAAACTACTTATACCCTATTAAAAAGGTAAACTAAACAATGTCTCCATAAATGCAGCAATTACATTGATTTAAGTTTTATCCAAAGCTTAAAATTAAAAATGGCAACTCGCAAGATTGATGACTGAAGCAGAATGACTTAAACACACTCCTTCCACCATGCATGATTCTAATGAACATCATCCTGATCAGCAGAGGGCGCACAACCATCTATGTGTGTTCACAATATGCTGAGAGGTGGCAGCAGATGAGTGTAGGAGGATTCCTCAACAGTTGTCCATACTGATAATATCCCTTTACTTTCACAGTGAACTAAGGGGACATTAATGCAGATGTATCAGAATCCTTAGTCATCAAGAGACTATACCATTCTACGATACAGTACATGTTATGATATGCCAACAAACTAGTTCAAATCACCCAGAATATTGCTAAACCCACAGTATGAGTGATGTGTATATGTGGGTGTGTTAAACCACCAACAATGAGTGTGAGGCTAGCCCTGCGGTTGTGTTGGGGGGGTCAGAGATGTTCGCCCCGGCCCTCGGAAGGCATGTTTATCTGTCCAGAGAAGGACCATCTGTTGGGTGTGTGTGTGGTGATGACCAGTGCAGATATGTGGACAGATGGCAGCTGCACTCTAAATACAGATGAAGACTCTCCCGGTCATCTTCATGTGTGCAGAGCATGTTGAATCACTGGTTGAGAGAGGATCGCAGCATGCTGGTGCATATTGAAATGTATCCCAGACTTAAAGAGGAAGCAGCGCTTGTAAACACAGCAGATGTGAAGAAAGCAGATGTGAAGATATTCCACAACCGTGTGCTGCGTATTCACTGTGTATGGGTGCCAACAGTCTATGGTGCCTGCCAACTGACTGATTTGGGACTGATTACTTTTAAAATGCAATGTGAATACCTCAAAGTCACTGCCTTTTGTTTGGACATTGCACCATCTGGCGATTGGCTCTGGTACCACCTCCCAGTCCCCGCTCTCCTGCTCCAAAAGCCGCACAAAGGTAGATTTGCCCGCCGCTGAACACAAAAGGATCCAGAAAGTCAACATTGATCATAGTCAGTGATATGTAGCAACACGACATCATGCAGGTATGTTAGCTGTACTGTTAGTATAGTTAAGTGGAGGCATACAATGCATTCAATTGGCGGTAAAACTGTAACGAAACTATAGTGGATCAATAAAGAGTTATCACTGTCTGGAACGCAACACCTGCCACCTAAACTAGCGCGCAGTTAAGGTTCTGAGCTAGATTTTTTAAATGATTTTCGCCATAAAGTGGTGCTTTGCTCACCAATATTTCCCTCAATTGATATCCGGCGTATCTTCTTCTCCGTGGAGTCGTTCATAGTGGCGTCTATTGAGTCGGGACACGGCCTCTTTGGAGTTAAAGACATTTTCTGCAGATTAATAAACCTTCTTGTTAATCAGAGCGGTGAGAGATGCAGCTTGTGGTTTAAAATTTGGCGGTAACCCTGTCAGGAAGTGGCGGTCTGGTGCGCGCTGTGTCCCCGCCCAGGAAGCAGCAGCTGCCCCCTCACGTGGCCCGGCTCCAGGCGTTGTGTTGTTGTAATACCATTAATGCAATACCATACTGCAAACATACTGGATTATTAAGAGAAACCCCTGGATTGAATTGTTACTAATTAGCATTAGAAACAACATTTAATTATAGTATCAGAAGTAAAAGCACTAAATCTGTAGAATAGTCCATGTCAGTGTTGATGAAGCAGTTTTGTTCTTTAATCTAAATTAATGCATATTTTGTATTACAATTCTTAATTTGAAAGGTAACTGGTATAGCTATTTAATACATGTAGTAAAGTATAAACACGAGCATTTCTCTTTGATATGTAGAAACAATACGTTTTTTAAAAAAAAGTATAAATTGTAATGTTATACTATAAAACCTGTCGTACTTTTTGAGGAAATGTATTATGTATTATTAAAATACTCATTACACAATCCCCCACAAATCATAAACACGTATAGTTGGACTCAAAGTAAAGCATTTAAATGTTGCCCAAGTAAATTAATTGAAAACGTACTTTAATTATCAAAGTTAACATCAGCCAGAAAGCGTTCAGTCAGTTACATGATTGGAAAATGATCAACGATGAATTAACATTCAAGCAGCACTTTATTTTGTAGTTGGTTAAAGAGGATTTTAACAATACTTAAGTGATATTTAATCTGAAACGAAATATATTTTATAAACTAAAAATATGTTTTGTATGGTACATTTCCCTCTGAAATGTATTGGAACAAAGTGTAAAGTGGTATAGACAGGGACAGTTTTAGCACAAGTACCTGGTATTTGCACTCGACATAAATAAACATACGCTTCATTCAAAGAGTCAAGACCACCTTTATTTTCCTTGTAAACAGCAGAAATCAATTCAGTAGCATTGAAAACCCATACCAAGCCAATATTTACAAACATCTCAAGAATTATTACAGTCAAGGAGGAAAAACCGTAGGCAATAGGCTATGTTACGAGCATTTCATAAGGATGAGATGCTTTCAGGATGACTGATTTTCTATTACATTTTCGGATATCTGGTGAGCAGTAACATTCAGAATAGTAAGCTAAGGAAGTGGGAAAAGATACAATAAAACAAACAGGGTTTCAATATGGGGGAGGAAAGCAGCCTCAAAAAAAAGACATGATGGCAAAAGCTACCACTCCATGCTCGCTGAAAAACTATCTTTAAGACAGGTCGAACCCTCAGTATTTACATGTGTGCATTGAAGTATTACACCTCTCTCACAAGTTATATAACGATATATAAAGTGTTCATCTCCCTGCTTTGAAACCAAACCTGAAAGACCATTTCATCAGAACCCAGGATGTAAGCACTACAAAGGAAATTAATGTTAGATAAAGTATGCATGAGCCACCCTTTTAGTGTAAATGATTGCATCGTCAGCAGCATTTGATATTGGGAAGGGTTCATGCATCTGCTGTTTGACGCACAGCAACAAACGACCCAAACAAAAGCATGATACATCTCACTTGGGCCTCACAGCCAATCGCAGAGGGGGTGAAGCAATTCAACATTCATTTGGGGAAGTAAGAGGGGAGGAAATCAACTATGATCAGTCACATGATACAGCTTCTCACAAAGCACAGTCTATGCAGAATAAACATTCAGGCAAAAAGAGGTCGGGGAAATAGTTCAAAGTGCTTTATGGCTCGTGAGAGAACAAGGGATGCAGCATAATCCAATTCTTATTGAACAGGTCGTGAATTCAAACGGGTCTCTATTTCTATTTGAGGACGTTTATATTCAATTTGAGATCCTTTGAAGAATGTTCCTAAGTTTTGTTTCTACTTCAAGCTTCGAGGGGAAACGACTCGTACACAGGAACATGTCGCTAAAGGAAAAGCTACAAAGTTTAATCAATTTAAGTCCATGCTACAACATGACAATATTCTAGCCTTGTTCCTATGTCCTCACAACATTCATGTATCATAACCTGCACAGAACACTTGGTTAACAGACTTTCTAAGTAAGAATAACATTGGCGAGTATGAAGAAAACGGGCGTAAATATAGAACCGCAGAAACTCAGAAGGAGGTGGCATGGATCATCTCATGTTTCGTCTATTAAGTCAGTGGTTTATGGCATTTATCTTCTTACAGCTTTCTTTGTTGAAATAGGGCAAACAATGAGCCATGTGAGGCACTTGGGATTATTTTGTTTTCAAGGATGCAGGCTCTTACAGATGAGAGAAAAGCAGACCCCAGCCCAAATCCTTCCATGTAGATAATTGAATAAAAATAACTAGCTACTGCGGTGAAGTTGGCTTAAACTCGAGCCGTAACACCCCCATAGCCTTCCTAATATGATCCAGTAACTTTGCTTACACACTTCTCCCCTGCAAGTGAGTTAGAAATGGGAATCGAAGAGCGTCGAAACGCCTCGTGTTGCCATAAATCCAAGTGAAACAAACATCTGTGCAGTATAATAAAAAACTAATGAACATAAGTCTATATTATTCTAAATGTAAGCCATGACTGAATGCTGGGGCTCGTTCCACACCAATAAAAACATCTCCTCCTATATGTTAATCTGTGGTTTGTTCTAGTGTGTAGTCCCTGATAGCGTTAGCCTTAACCCTATCAAGACCCTTCCCTCTTCCTGGCCTTATTAAAAACATTTCCCCAAATGGAAATATAGTATTTACTGCATACATACATACAGCCAGGGCGGGGCGGGGATCTGTGCAAAAAACTAGAAGACCAATAAAATAAGGGGTACATTGCTATTTATCTATCCTTGGTTGTCAGTTTTTCAATCAGCTCCTGAAGTGGAACCAGCTCCTTCCTGTCAATGAGGTTGAACTCCTGGAAAGAGACGGGAAGGGAGCAGACACAAGTCAGATGATCCGCGAGAAGCTACATGTTAACGCTCAGCACATCGTACAGAAAAGTCCGTACTCGCATGTCAGATATTCTGTACCTGAACAAAGAAGATGAAGTGTTTGAACGACGTGTTGAGGTGGGCCTCCTCCTGCAGCTGCATCACAGAGTCAAAGTGCTGGTGGTAGATGTGAGCGTAGACCCTGAACAGGCGCTTCAGGATGGTCTTCGCCACAGACATAAAGTTCCGCTTGAAGGGGACACCTGGGGGGGAAAGGAAAGGAAGACTTATGATGCAACCAAAGATATGGATAGTACAGTCAGTGGTTAGGGAGAGGACATGACTGGATGGAAACACTTTCGGTTGTTTTTAGAGTTTCAAAATGCCCAAAAATTATAGGTATTTTACAAACTGTGCTTGATATAATAACAAAACTGCATATATTTTATTATTCTATATACTAGTATTTTGTTATAGTATACTATACGTAGCTTTTTGGTATATCTATATTTCGTAATAATCATTTTCTATATCTTAATGTTCTAATAGATTTTTTTTGGGTTGTTTTCATTACAATGTATCTTCTTTAACTGTTTGTGCCATACACACCCAGGCAGATTCCTCGTATGTGTAAACCTACTTGGCAATAAACCCGTTTCTAATTCGGATTTCTTCAGGCATAGCTTAAATACAAATAACACATGGGTAGGATCGCACCATCAAACAACCACTCGACCTTTGAATGATGCATTTTTCCTAAACGAGCTATTTGCTACGAAGAAAAATAAAAAGCCCCGACAGCTCAGAGCAATGAACACCGATGCAGCTCCAACATGTTCTCGATTGCACATTTCAGGCAGGCCGCAGCAAGATGCGAGTGAAGTGCAAACAATCAAGAGAGCAATAAGGAACCAGCTCATGGAAACAACCCGGGGACAGTCGGGTTGTTGATTCAGCGAAGAGATTGTGAGTAGAGAAGCCTGATGGACAGCTTCTTCCCACAGTGTGCATAGAGATAGCGTAGCAACAGAAACACCACACATCTATTATTCAAAAGGCGCCGGTGACCGACAGGTAACCACCTAGGGCTGAATGTGCACATGGTCCACTCTTTTGAATAATTAACTTGGACACGAACTAGACTAATTCAGGAATAGTAATAATTTAGAGGTTAAGGTGGGATAAAACCTCCTGGTAAATAGTGAATAGCACTTATTGATGTAGCGATGGTGGAAATGAAGCCCATTCTATCACGACTGCTCTTTCCATTGAGATTCACAGAGGAAAGGACGAGGCATTTCTTTGTGTTGGCTTCCACCCAGCTCTATTAAGGCTCCACCCTTGATAACCCAAGCCTCTACTAGGAAGGAGGCGGAGAACTGAGCTGGTAAGTATTCAAACCCTTCTCAATGAGCCTATACATGGTCAACGACAGGCAATTCTAAATAAGTTCATCTGAAGTATATGTGAAATATATTTCGGGTCATACAAATAAGCACAAAGACGTATTTATGTGTGCTCAGCTGATGACAACGCAGACAATCTCCCCTAAGGACTTTACGAACAATTAGGGATGTAACGATACCGAAAACTTACGGTACGATAATATCGCGATAACAAGTCCACGGTACGGTATTTATCGCGATATTGAATAATAAAGGGGGAAAACAAATGTTTACTCGGGAAAATGTTTCTTTATTACATAATAAATGTGATTTGTAGCATGTTAGTAGGATAGCAGTATTTTAAAGTGTCTAAAACAAAGTGACAGTAACCGACTGGAACAAGAAAACCAGTGTGTTTGTACCTACAGTACTACCAAACAAAGTAGGCATTTTCTTTGTGCCACTGCATCTCACAAATAAACATTTAATAATCAGACCCTGCAATAAAATGAATCACGTTTCACTTTAGTTTTTCAAGTAACTCAACTCAAACCCACGAGTCACTCACTCGGCATCATCAGACGGGTTTTTAGGAATATGAGCATGTCCACATTTCCAGTATTTATAAGCTGGGATGTTTGGGCATTTACAATATCCCCTGCTCCGGGAAGAACTCTCTCGCTCGGTGCTGATGTCGCTGGGACAGCAGTGGTCGCGTTAACCGAATATTTTATTTATCAATGACGGAAAAATGTGAAAGCAGTCATTTTGACAGATTAGAACAAACTGGGAGCAGCGCCAGCGTGTCCCCGCAGCGAGGCTCCGGTGTTCTGCCGTGGTATGCTGCCCTCCAAAAGGACATGATATAGTTTCAAACCGTACTTTGTGTACAGATCAACACATGTCTGGGAGGCTTTGCTTTACGCTGTGCGCGCTCCCGCGAGGTGCATGCACACACGGCCCCCCCCCTTGACAGTTCACGAGCGTGCTCTCTCGTGAACTGTTCAGACCCGACGGGTAATAAGGGATTATGACGGACATTTTACGATCCTGTCTGTCAAAATGACGGACAGCGAAAAAGTCTAATGTCACCTCGGTGGGACGGAGAGATATGCTTTGGCCATGGGTGCAGCAGTGGGTCAAACTGTGCATTGTCTCTCCACCCCTTCAAAAACAATACCGTTTTTGCCAAGAAGGTGAGGCTTCTTGACAGAGATATAAATATACTGCTGGTACTCGTCAATGTCTCTAGGTGTGTACATGGAGCCCTGTACATACGATGTCCTTTTGTGTTCTGTTGTTTTATGTTCATGTTGTAACCCACTTGCTGCCATGTTGGAGAGGTCTCCCTTGAAAAAGAGATCGATGATCTCAATGGGACCACCTCGTTAAATAAAGGTTTAAAACTAAAAATAGTGTTTAAAAAAAATTATATATATATTTTTTAAACTCGCGGTAGATTTTGTCAGTCTCGCGACGGTATTCGGACGTTTATTTACCGCGATACTGCGATATATCATTACATCCCTACTAATAATCCATTTCAGCTTGTGCCACACATATTTATCCATTACTAATGGAACTAACTAACTAAAGTTTATATAAATGCGTAAATTCAATACAATTAGATTAATATTCATTTATTTTGCAAGCAGGTTCATTGTATAGTAGGTGTTTTAAGTAGAGCCGGGACTCGATTAAAAAAATTAATCTAATTAATTAAGGCTTTGTAATTAATTAATCGAAATTAATCGCATTTTTAATCAAATATACATATTTGACCTGAGAACAGTGAGAAGCAATTTTCACATGGATTTTACTCCAAGTGGTCTACAGTCCAAGTGCATGACATGCCCTGTGGGCCATCTAAGCTAATTTACAGATGGCCCTGAGCCCAATAGAGAGTGCCCTGAAAAATGCACGCGGACGAAATGGCACGAAGGGTTTGGGGGGCCTCCGTCCCCCTAGAAAATTTAGATTTTTGCAGGTCTTAGATGCTGTCTGGTGCATTCTCTAGACTGAATTATAAGATGAACCACCACAATATTATATTGTACAATTTCAATTTTATTCTTCATTTCACTTGTTTGTTTGTTCTTGTTTGTGTTTGCTCGCTTGCATGCCCTGCATAGCTTTAAGAAATACTTAAGTTGTTGGTCAAAACACTTTCCATCTGATGAAGGCAGATGCCTTCCCAGATGGAAAAAAGTAGAAAACATTACATTCAGTTGTAACTGCCAAAACAAACATTATTTACACTATTATGGCCCCTGTTAAAAATGTGTAATGTTAACTACTGTAAGTTGGTCGAACGAATGCCTCCTCATCCGGAAGCTGACCGAGCAGACCCGAGCAGCAGTCGAGAGGAGCCGAGCGCATCCGCGAAGCACACGTCAGAGTTCCCGTTAGCCGGCAAATCTAAATATCTTCGGTCAAAATAATTTCCCTTTAGAGCAATACCGCTTCAGTTGCGCCACTTATGTGACAGACAAGAAGAGTATGTGACAGACAAGAATAGTCAACTCTAATGTCTAACACTTCATGTGGAGAAAGAGATGTCCTGTATGGGTTGATTGTGCGTTGATCTGTTGGTAATGCCTCGGGGTTCCGGTGGGCATGTAAACTAATGCATAATGCTGCGCTATACTTTGTGGCCTCATCCAGTTGCATAGCGACACTTATTGTGTAGTTGTCTTTTAATAAGCAGGTAGTCATATCATTAGCTAGAACTAGCTGCATCTGATCGATATGGACATAAACGCGAGTGAAGTCTAATCTGACGGGAGAGAGAGATCAGCTGCTGCTGACGAGTCGACATGCAGCTCTGCATCACATGCAGCGGTGAGCGGAACAAAACACACACTTCAGGTTATCACACGTAGCTATTTTAATTACCTCTCAAACTACCTAAACGAGTTATAGAGATGTTTAGTTTTACTGTCGGGTCACTCATTACTGGATCCGCGAGCTGCATGATACTGGCATAATAGATTGCCCGATCGGGCAACCAGCAGGTGAGGCTTCATTGCCCGAGCTAAATACTAGATGGCCCCGGGCCATCGGGCAGTCCTTAATGTCGAGCCCTAATCCAGTGAGCCAGGGAGCTGGTTATTTTCTCAGACGTGGACTTACTTATCCTGGCCCTGAAACCAGTCATCTGGTTGAGTGTGGGTTGGGTCAGGGTGTGGTTCCTTGCACTCGGAGTCGGGCTAACTGCTACATGCTAGCTGCTACATGCTTTGCATTTAGGTGATACTTTAGGCTTGATGTGCTGCGGTGATATGCAAATAATTGTTTGTATAATTTGCACACAACCGTGCTCTTGTCGACGCTTCCACCCGTCCGTTTTTTAAAACAAAATGTCCCATCCACGGGCCGACCAAAGCGGTCTCATCAGCTTGTTCGTTCATGTTTGACTATTGTTCACCGTGGTTTGTTGTTGTTTGAAGTCCCATGCTGAAGTCATGAACGTTAGTTGGTGCTCCAGTATAATCGGTACGCCTGAAACTCATCCAGTGAGAAACGTTCCGCTGTGCAAAAATAAGTGCGATTAAAATGCGTTAATTTTGTTAACGCGTTAAAGTCCCGGCCCTAGTTTTAAGCATCGAGTAAAACCATCAGGCACAAGAAAATAATGACGCATCAGCAGGTTTATGGATGTTGCTCCCGTTAAAAGCTGAGCAGTGATAGAAAACATGAAACCCTCATAAATACAAATATAAAGAAGATAAGATGAAGAAAACGCTAATCTTACCGATCTTTGAAGGGAAAAGGGTCTCATCGTCCAGCTGGTCTTGCACCCAGGTCATGAGGTAATCGATATACTTGGGAGCGGAGCATTTGATTGGCTTCTTGATGTTGGTTCCATCCGCCCAATGGTACTCGTATCTAAAGGAAAAATGTAGATGACCAACATTATATATTGAAAAACATGAATGAATTGAATCGAGGTTCACCGTCATTTACCACCGACGTGCATGAAGTGTGCAACACCATGGTATTTCTGACTTCAGTCTCACTTCCTCTTTTACAAAAGGCTGATGCAAAGTCCCCAAACGCATCACTCCCTGCATCAGGGAGGTTATGCTTGAGACTCGGCCATCTGTCTGTTTGGTGTCTGTCAGCAGCATTACTAAAAAAAACTACTGGCCGGTTTCGTTTTGCAATAATTGGAAAATGTAGTTCCTGACCGGGAAAATTCTACATTTCCTCAAGTTGGAACAACAACTCAGAAACAGATATCAACGTCTTGTTTCAATGCTCCAAGCAATCAAATGTTACACGTCTCCTTTGTAGCATCCATGTTGTTTTTAATATTACGACTTAAAGCATGTGATCAAGTTCCAGACTAAAGATCTGAGGAGCACACGAATGCAACATTGGCCTTCAGGGAGGTTTGCACTTTGGTGATGCGATTCTATTACTCATATGGACCGGTCAGTCTTTCAGAAGTCAACATGGATGTTGTGAGCTCAGCTTTCCCTGTGGTATACTTCTTTGTAAAACATTCAACATAATTGACTGATCCTGGCAGCAGAGGCTAAACTGCTGACTAGGGTAGGTGTTTTACATGACCTCTTCTGTGTTATGAATATGAACAGAACTTCCATCTAATACTAATTGAGGTCATTTTGTCTGACTGACAACTCCCTGCTAGCCCTGTTGAGCCATGCCAGAGGAAGACGAGTGAGGCAAAGCTGTGGTTGCTTTGGAAAGATAACAAACTTACTTGGGACCAGCAGACATGACTGGACAGCTTTCTTCAGTGCAGAAATCTGTGATGGTGCCATACAGCATGTTGATCTGGTTGAAGAAATCCACAGCTAAAAAAAAGAACAAATAGGAATTGAGTGTACATGAGAAATACCGTTCCTCCCAGCACATACAGCTGACATCCCCCCCACTCCACTACCCCTATCTAAAGTACACACTGACCCCAGTTATCAGGAACAAAGTGGTATCACTCATTACCACAGCCATAGAGCCAACTCTGGCTCTCCATCAATTGGAGAGGTCCTTTTAAAGTGTTGGCAGCGTTGGTGTTGGTGCTCCATTTGCCAATCTCACAGGAAAAACTCATATTGAACAGCTGATGTGTGAAGTCCTGCGCCGGGGGACGCCATGTTTAAATGACTGGGTTTACGCAGTCTCCAATAAAGGTATTTGTGTCTAAAGAGTTTGTATTCATAGCAACATGAAGGCTTGATAAGAAGTTAAAAAAAATAACGTAACCTCAGGTCTGTGGCCTCTGCCACACCCTCAACTTAACTCATCAATTGTCACCGTGACCGAGTTTCCGAGAGCGTGGAAAGACAAAGAGGTGTATGACAAGAAACAACAGCTATACAGAACGTCATAGGTGCTCGGTGGTGGGAGTAAACTAGAGTTGTGGTATGTACACCTTCACTAGCCATGAAACTTTTGGTGCTATTGTTACTATCCGTCACAAGGAAATGCCATCAAAACATAGTGCTGGGAGACGTTGTTATGCACAGGATTTTATTCCAACTTCCTTTTTTTGTGCACGCTAAGCTTTAACAGCTTGTGTAGCATTGACTAACATTACTGCGTTTCCACTAACCCTATACGGAACCCAAGAATACAAATCTTGCAATGAGCAGTCAAGCTATTTCCCTGGCAACAATGCTAGTGAACGCGCCACATTGTTGCCTTCCAGTTTCTGTTAACATTTTGTAAAAATATGCAAGTCATCCTTATCAACTGCAATGACTTGAGTCAATGATCAGAATCACATTGTAGTCCTTACCATTTGATGTTCTACTTTAAACAAGCTCAGACACCAGACATCTCAAACCCTAAGGGCTCTCTAAGGCAGGAGGAAATTCAACTTCCACTGACAAGTCCTTTGTCTCAATTCAGAGAAAAGTAAACGGAGCTCTCACAGCGCAATGAGGTCTATTTAACATTCACAGTGGTGTTTCCAGCATGACTGCACAGGGTCCTCGGTGGAAACACCAAGATCTTACCCCCGATAGTTCACTCAACTGATTCTTGATGCCGACTAACTGCGATCTCAGGAGCAGGATTACCGAGTAGCATGCAAATACGAAAACGTAAGAGGTGAGGGAACAGATGAAAACAATTAAATATGTGTAAAAGGTACAGGCACAGAGTCACAGGATTTAATAAAGTTAGACTAAAATACTATTTCGTGCAACAGTCAATCATAAAATTAAACGCAGAGTTAATCCCAGGTCAAATCTAACATATTGTTAAATCTGTTTCCTTGTTTCTTCTCTTCAATATTTGCCATTGTTGATGTTGCCAATGGAGTTTCTGTGATGCAAGAAAGACTCCAGATATGATCGGACAATAAAGTATCACTGTATCGTACACTCACTCTGCCAGGAGCACCAATCAACACAGGGCGTAAGGAAGGTAGAAAAGGTCAAATTGGTGCTTACTGTTGACTGCGACCCACTCATTTAAGTCTTCCCCCTCGGGCAGCATGACTGCCATGCGCAGGTTTCCACTACCCAGTGTAGCCTCTGCATGTTTCAACAGCTCGTACTGATGCGAACCCTCCGGGATATTCTTCTTGGGCTTGAACGTCTTGGATGAACGGTTTCCACTGTGAGTCACATTGCAAACAGGAAGACAGTTAGTGTGATAAATAAGAAGGTAGTCAGATATGATGACTCATCATGAGTTCACAGTGCCCCTGGCACTAGGTGAGGGGCTATTGCTCACATCAAGTCAGTATCTTCTGACAAAAGCTGACAAAAGAGTTGAGCTCTTGTTGACTTGGTGTGTTTGGCAGGAACAGTATGTCTCCATGTGTTTAATGAGGCCATTTGGAGAGGGGTGCTGTATTCAATCCCTCTCATCGCCCCATTAAACAAGAATTTGAGTCTTCACAACATGGTAGGTTACAAACTAAAAAACAGCATTCCCTGTAATAGGTGCATTCAAATCTATATAAATCAACATCCTAGACATTATGTATATTCTAATAAATCAAGAGAACATTTTAATTCAGTTTAATAGCAATCAAATGCCTTGATGTAAAATGATGTTATAACTTCTCATTCTGCTGAAATGTGCTTGAGGCAACACGATTAATTAGGAATCAGCTGGAAATAATCAAAAGTGGAGCTGTTCTTGAGTAAAATAATTATACTACACATTAAAAAAAAAGGCTTTATTTGTCTTGTAAAGGGCATGTCAGAAGTTTGGATCCATTTCAGATCAGTAGTAAGTGAAATAAGTAATGTAAATTGACCTATTTGATTGTTGAGTCTCTGAGGTTGAGGGTTTTTAACTCGACTCATTTACCTAACAACAGTCACATCCTCACCAGAGGGAACATTTAATGTTATCCCTCCACCCTCTGATTTGACCCATAAACAAGGTATTTTTGTGCTGCTTTAGAAATACCAGCGAAACAACTTTGTTACTTTCATCACATTTGGTGTCAAATATTGAATTGTGCGTTGTGTTACATCAGGGCTGCTGGATTAGCTTTTGGCAACAAAGTGTCCGCTCCAGCAAATATCTAGGCCGGACAGACATCCCCTCTCAGTTACAATTTGCTCTGGCGTTAGTACGATGTATCTTAAAAGTGTTTAGGCAGAACAATAAGAGGGTGCAAATAATTTACTATAGATGCCAATAGTTAAAACCATAAAAATATAAGAAAGAATGAAAGTAATACATCACACAATCGGATGTGATTCCAGCAAGTAGACACAACCCGTATTATGCTATTGCTAACTAGCTAGCTTTGTAGCGCTAACATCTCTGATATTTCCATAATATAAAACAACATGACATGTCCAAATAAGTATTTATGAAAGATATTACTCACAAAAGAAAGCTCATGTTTCCTTGGACCGTACAAAAATAACTCTCTTGGCAAAAAAGCTAACAAGCAGGTGAGACCAAAGGGATTGTTTGTTAAAAACTCTCACACGTCCTCGGTTATTCTCAGGCTTCCTTGTCTGCTCCTTGTAAAAAATCAAAAATAACTATTACTTTAGCTGAAAGTAATACGAGTGTCTACACGTCCGTATGAAAGAAAATACATAAATTGTGTAGAGAACTGGTCCACTGGATGCTGTTCTGTACGCTGAGAGGCAGCAGCGTACTGAATGTAATGCTAACTTCTTCATCTGACGTTGAAAGCAGGTTCGACACATTTCTGTCGTGTGCTGCCATCTAGTGGAGCTCAATATTCAACACTACTGCTCTTTTATTTCAATTTAATACATTTTAAATGTCCTGTATCTATTCACGCTACTGCAATATCTACTGCCTTCACGTACATTGCTGATTACTTTTGTGTTACCATAATTAGGTTAGAGAAAAAATACACAATACAATGCAATAAACAAAAAATATATATAATTGATTTCTGTAATAATGTTATGTCATTGAATATGTTGATGTAACATGTACATATAACATTTTTAATTGTGCTTACCATACCACTGTTTCTGCTTAAAATAATAACCTAATGCCATTTTTTTTTTCTCAAGAGCAATGTCCATGGACTTACTGTAGGAAATTGTTATACTTACAGTACTGGGTTGGATATTATTTATTCAATATCTTTATTATAATTTGTGTGGAATAATCATTGTATTTACTACAAAATAAAACAGAAGAAGTATGTGGTATCTAGTGTTGCTAAGAAAATGAAGTACATTGTATAAATTCGTGTAAATCCTGTCTAGTTGTTTCGTTGCATAACAATAACACAAAGAGCCTAGATGTCAATGTTGAACATTTAAATGTTACCCTAATATAAACAAACGGGACATGAACACAACACATCCAAAGGGTTACAGACAAGCCTTGCTGCCTTCACTGCTATCGTAATTATGCACTCTTGTTAGACTGCATTGAAAATCGCTTCTATGCTTCACCTTTTACCCTCTTTCTCACAGCCAATCTGTCTCTTATTAAATTGGATTGAGGTCACGTATATGTAAATGAAGTAAAGATAATAAATAATTAACAGTGTATACTGATTAGTGAACATGTTTTGGCTTAAACACGTCTAGCACTAGGACCTCGCAGCCGTGTGTCAGCTGATGATGCAGCCAGATATATTGCGTCTGTATGCCCCACAGCTTTTTCAGGTTGTTGCGAAAACGGATGTGGCTCCTGTAACAGGCCCATGTCTGAAAACCCAGACAGACGGTCACTTTTCAACAGAAAGTCAGCTTTAACACAGCTCAGTCAAGACAGGTAAGAACATTTGTGTATCTAAAACTAGGTTATGTGTCTAAATAACGCACCGTTAACGTGTTATTGTGTTTTATAGGTACGCGTTTAGTGAGGCGTTTGATGACAAATCCTCAATGTTATTTCTTTATCCGCAGCAGCAGTAGAGCAAGATGGAGTGTGAGTGGAAACCAGACGAGCAAGGACTTCAACAAATTCTACAGCTGCTGAAAGAGTCCCAGTCACCAGATACCTCCACACAGAGATCCGTCCAGCAAGTATCCTTCCTCAAGCCAGACATGGATTATAACACATGCTTTGTTACATGTTATAATACTAGCCCGAGTTATTACCGTTATAACAGGTACGCAGGTGCTTACCGGTCGGTGCTTTTTGTCTCCAATATGATAGAGTCAAAGCAGGCCGTACCGTGCTCAAATGACTGCTGCATGGACAGCTATAACATTGGATATTGATGTACAATGTCAGGCTAATAAAACATTTCGCTACTGTACATTGTACAAGTACACGTCGCATGTAGGCTCGATACAGAAGCTTTAATCGCCATATACACCGACAAAATAAATGAACAGCCAATGCATGCCCCATTATGGCACTGAGCATAATGCTGTTAATTCTATGTGATGTTCGATTTATATTTCAATATTGCATATTTTACATGTAAAATATCAAATATTGGATATTTTCAAAGCAAGCAGACAATTATCAGGTTAAATGCACTTGTATTATAATAATTCTCTTATGATTATATTAATGATATTAGAAACATGCCTACATATGGCATCTAAATTATCTGAGGTACAAATAATCACCAGTCTTTAAAATGCTTATCTGGCTGTTACACTAAAATGTGTACACCAAAGTTTTTATGAAAATACCATTGTGTATAAGCAGAGATTATTTGTTTTGTTAAATGCACCGAAAATATACAACTCTCTCATGATAGGACAGTCAACATTTCAAATAAAATGTAATCAGAATATAAATCATAAATGAGTATACTACTAACCCGGTCAGCATTACAAAGAGTGAAAAACAAAAAATCGGGAAGCTGTTACATTAATGTAATCTTTCCATGTCTGATTACTGAAAAATCAATTCATGTTTGACAAACGACTGTAATGGCCCACCCAACCAGCCTAATCAGCTAGCATTATAATATATATTCACTACAGCTGGGACTGGCCACACGAAGCAGGGAAGCTGTCTGGAAGATGTGTAGTTTAGTGATTACAGCTGTGTAACATTTCAAATGCATTATACATCTTCTGTTGTCACCTTGTAGATTTGATATTAGAGAACATCTAGTATCCACTGCTCCATGCTGCTGGCCCCTGTGTGTCTTGTTGCACGCTGATCTTAAATGATTTGCTTACGTAACGCATATGTACTGCATCATTAACTCATAGACAAGCTGCTGTGAAAGCCCTAAATACGCCATCTGTCTGGGGACGTCCAGGACTCAGTCGCGTCATATGACATATTTATGACCCCCCTCTACAACCATACACCGTCTCCCCCTCACACACCGTTATACTGTTTTATTACAACACTTGACTGCTTAACATTTGCTCTTTCTACACATCTTCAGAAGAGAGTCCATTATTACTTTGTGGCAGTTTGCTTTGATGATGTGCTCTCTCACAGCCTTTTAACATCCATATGTACGGTGTCTTCCTCAACCACTTTTCCCAGAGACTCGAGCAGCTGAACCAGTATCCCGATTTTAACAACTATTTGATATTTGTTCTGACTAAGTTAAAATCGGAAGGTAAGCCCTCTCTTATAATTTCATTTTGCCGTGTGTGTGCTGTGTTCCTAGACCATCTGACGGTACTGGACAGTGTGAACGTCAGACATGTCAATTGTATGTAACTGTTCAGCGACGGGTCTGCTTGGCCATGACTCCGCGACCCGATGGCATCTTTGCCACAGATGATGTGGCGCACACAATATGGGTCACTCTAATTTTAAACCTAATTCCTGGCAGCACGCAACACTTGGCTTGACTGTCTGCACAGGAGAGCACCCACATGTTAAGTGGTGTTAAGACATTTTAGGATGCTGTAACACTACTGCTCCTAGCTCAGATGCAACACACACATATTATACACCAATTCACAAGGAAAACACATACAAGTCAATTGTTTCTTTTAAATAGTTGTTGTTTCCCTGTTAAAGCAAGGCTGTTTATGTTCCCCTGCTTGGGTTAAGTGAACAATAATATCCTGTGATCAACGAAATTGTTAGTTTACAATTCAATGATCTGCCTTTCCTCCACCCTCACCAGATGAACCCACGCGGTCCCTGAGTGGGCTGATACTGAAGAACAATGTGAAAGCCCACTATCAGAACTTCCCTAATGGCGTGTCTGATTTCATCAAGAGCGAGTGCCTCCAGAACATCGGAGACTCGTCTCCTCTCATCCGGGCCACCGTGGGTACGTTGCATCCTCCGCTGAATGGAATGGTTGAGGCTCAATTAAATGATCACTCATCCTAACTCGCATGTTCATCCTCCCCAGTACTGTAGTGTAGGATTTAAAAGCAGCTTTTAGGGATGTGTGGTTCTGTGTGATGTTTGGCAGTAGACAAAGCAGGTAAAGAGGCCCTATTATGGTTGTTGTGGTTTCCCCCTGTCTGAACCGCCTCAAATGGACTCCTTTGTTCCCTGCCGTAAAATAGTGACATCACTATGTAACCCGTGCACTTCTATTGGCTACCGCTCAATCACATTGTATGTGATAGGCTAAGAGACCTAGCGGTTGACCAATCACAACAGAGGCAGCCAGCTAACCAATCAGAGCAGACTGGACTCTGGTTTCAGACAGAGGGTGAAAAGAGGTGCTGCAGCCCAGGCAGTAAGAGAAACATAAAGAGCTTTTTGAACATTAAAGCGTGGACACAGCAGAGGCACTAAATGCAAATAAGAACCTGAAATTGAGCTTCTTATCCGGGGATGAAGATTCCTGTTGATAAATATAAGATGTAATTAAAAAAATATCGGACAGTTTTCATTCACAATGCTAACTGATTGTATATGAAGCCTATCCCTACACGGCAATAAGTGTAATGTGATCTTGAAAGTCTGCATTGATTTTCGCTCATGTTCTTTGTTTTGTTTGCATCATAAGGAAACAGTGTTTGTGCATAAGTTGTTCTTCTGTCACAGCGCTCTAACTCATATGAAATGCTTCACATTACAGGTATCCTCATCACCACCATCGCCTCAAAGGGAGAGCTACAAAACTGGCTGGAGCTTTTACCTAAACTCTGCCTGCTGCTGGATTCTGAGGACTACAACACATGTGAGGTAAGGATACAAGAGGGAGAAGTAGGTCTGAAGGCTGTGGGATGTTCAACTCATCAGACGGGGCCTATAGTAGGTGGTAGCATCTAGTGACATTATACTGCACTGAAGAACCATGACACACAACATTTCTACTTTCTTTTTGCATCGTATACCTTAACTGTTTAGGTGTACATGTAATGAGAGTGATTTAAAAGCAAGAACTCTTTGGATTGGATTCATTCGGCAGCAACCTTAATATATTTCTGTATAAATGACTATCTGTTATAGTGTGATCAGAATGAGAGAAACCATTTGCATACATCAGAGGTATTAGATGACATCTGAAATCTTTTGACTACTCAATTAGCATTAAATATGGATTAAAATTCAAAACTGAATGCAGTTATTCATACTTTGCTAATCTACAGTGTACCATCAGGATTTGTCGGCATTCTAAAATAAAAAATGTTTGGCAGACTATGTTGCCTACTGAAGCAATTTAATCTGGGGGCATTAAACCTAAACATGGCTCAACCAGTATCTATATTTCAGTATATTTGAGAGATTACCCTTGGCTTATTTAAGACATTATGGTAAGGTATGTGTTTGCTGTATTAACTGGTGCTGGCGGTACATTTGGTTGCTTAAACATTATTTAGCTATTCTTTTGTCATAGCTGTGTGTGTGAGGAGGAAAGAGAGAGACTAAGTGTATGCACATGTGTGATCACACACAAGTAGGCGTGTCTGGGCACGCAGCGCCGCCTCGCTGTTTATTTGTTTATTTATTTATTGTGGGACGGGAGGAGAGCTGGGTCAGCTGTAAAGCAGCATCTGGAGCATCCTGCTGGCCAGATGAGCTAAAGGCAGCCTCACAGCTGGAGGGGAAGCCACAACCGCCATGGAATCGTTTGTTCTCTTTCTATCCTTTTTACCAGAACCATTTTGACCCCATTTTCTGATTTGGCTAACATCAATACCCAGAATAGCTTTTATAATATGCATATCAGCAAAGTACAATGTGTGTTGTTCTGTTCTTTGCTGCACATGCCATCTTTTTTAGTCCATCCTAATCCAATTATTTGCATCCTGGAAATATATTGGACCCATGTGATTGCTTTACGGTACGCCAGCTCTTATCACTGCATACAGTAGACGTGCGTGATGTCCTGAGTTGTTGATCATATCAGTGCTTGTGCAGTGACAACATTGATGCTGGGGGTTACATGCTCCATGCACGGCCACTATAATGAGAGTACAGTAGCTAGCTAGTAGTGGGTGTTGGATCACCTGATCTGTGTAAGGGTGTTGAACCCATGCTTAGGTTCACACGAACTGGTCGTTAATATGCGGTCAGCTGCATGTGCCTCTGACTTCAGACTCTGTAGGAACAGGAAGAAACATTACGCAGGAGAACACACAGAAAAAAGCTACAACTGAAATGTAAATTCAGCTGTGTCCAAAAGGCAGGAAATCAGTACGAGCTACTCATCACCCCTTACAGCAGCAATGCCATGTATTTGAATGTACTTGAATGTCTCTCCGTGTAGCAGTCAGCCTCCTCTCTGAGAACGCTCATTGAGATGCTGAGATTTAGGTCAGCTATTTACTGCAGAGGATCTTGAAGTGTATGTGTGCACAAGGCTTAACGCTGAACGCGACCAAATGTTGCAACTCCTCATAAGGCTCCCTATCATTTTGAAAAGCAGCTTGGAAAGCTTCTTAGCGTCTGATGTTGAAGATGCTTAATTTGGTGCTGGATCAGAAAAAGTGTCTTGTTATCTTATAAAGTGCAAACTATTTATTTAAGAAGATTTTAGTGCATTTGGTTATTTATTATAAAGTTTGGGAAGCTGATGTGTTTCCATTTATTTCTTCCTGAAAGAAGCTAAATGAAAACATGAAATGTAATAAGCTAATAGGCAAATTCACAATTTGCACAATGAATGGTTTGCGGATGCTGATAGCACAGTGAATGTGCTTCTTTTGCAATCTGCCCCGTCTCGAGGTCCGACTCACACAGACATCGCCCTAATGTTGTTACCGGGTCGACTAGCCCATAACGTTTTGCAGCAGAGTGCACTTTGTTATTTTGTTTGCATCTGATTGTATTATCCACGTGGCAAAATAACATTTGTAAATGCGTTGGATGTGAGCGGTGGGAGTCGGCCTGAGGCAGGGTGGGTTGTCAGGAAGGACTTGCTCGAGTGCCACTTCCACAGAAATCTCCTGGAGGAGGAGAGAACAATCGAGGACAGATACAAATGTAAGCCAAGGGTTTAGGAAATGAGGAAGAGGAAAAAAAGAATTAGTTTGATAACCTTAGTGTTTTTTCTCATGTATTTTAAGTGACTTTCTTTTGGGAGCCTTATTGGTTTATTTGTCACGACACAAACCCCATTGCATCGTGTTGGAATGAATTAGTTTGAGCAGACACCCCTGTAGTCTGAACGGGCTTCCAGCTCTCTGAAGATGCCACTGATCCCACTGTGACTGCGTTGTGCAATCAGTGCTGAATTGAGTGTTCTTGGTCCCGTTTGCATCGAAAGAGGCCCGTTTCCCACCATATGACTTCTTAAGCACGTGCACATAGCAAAGGAGCACCGAGACCAATCGGCTTGACACCCTTTTAGGTGTTTTGCGAATTACACCGTTTCTTTTTTTCTCACGCAAAAAAAGCTGCACAATTATTTTGTGCATTGTCACTAAATTACTACAGTCTATGCTACGTGTCCTGGGAAATGTGTAACTGTTTGTCGTTCTTGCTGTAGTAAGAGAATGTATGTCAGATTCAGCAGATCTTGTGAACACACTGGTGTATCCATGTCGTGCCAAACTAACTTTTAAGGTGATGACTGTTGCCATCGTGACCCAGAAATAATCCACGCCATTACTGCCACACTTTGATATCTATTTCGGGAGTATGTTTGGTGGCTGCCAGTGTTGGGTTTCAGAGCAGTGTGCACTTAATATAAGCAACGAGGAACATGTTGGCCCTGCGCCATTTGATCAGGAGGACATGTCCTCTGTGTTGTGGATCAACAACGGATCCATGCAAGAGGGTCTTCATCACTCTGTGGCTGAGATATCCTCACACACAACGGTCTCAAAGTGAGCTAATGTCTGCTCGTGTACGGGTTGATTGGATACCTGATTTAATCTAGGCGTGTAGCTGTAAACATTAACAGATATGTTTACTTGGATTATGACATTGTCTTCTTTTAATAATCTTTTAAAAACCTACATGCATGTCTGTAATAAACAGCAACACGCCTAGGTAATAGCAGCTTCTGCAGCAGTACCATAGGTCTGCTTCTCTGGGTCTCAGAGCAGCAGATGCACGAGGAGCCTCCATGCTGTAGCCCTCTCTCCAGCTCTATAAAAAGACAGGAGCAGGTGTGTTGGACGCCGAGGGTAATGTTGGTGGATGCCTTAATATAGGTTTAGCCTGAGAGCACTTTTACTGTTGAGATTAATGGCAGTTGGAACGGTGTTGTGTAGATCGAATTTAAGTTTTCCACGGAAAGCAACACGATTATGTAAAAAAAAAGTCCTTGTCACCTCAGCCCTCGAGACATTTGTCACATTTCAGAGCCGGAGTCTGAAGGAGCCGTTTGGTTTTCTCAAAGCATGCCTCTCTTTTCTCCGGCTGGCTGTCATCTGCATGACTTACATTCTGGCGTTTAATGACCTGCCACAGCAGGATTTGGAGGGAGGATTACAATTTAGATGCTTCAGCGTAACTGGAATGTTCTGAGGCCACGCCCATGTCTCTGCCCCTCTCCGTCCACTCACGGGCCGTTTCTCAATCTCGAGGATACTGGCTTCCAAGCCAATATTTCAAGGATGCTACGTCATCAGTGCAGCTGAAGTACTGTTCCGATCTCCAGCATACTTGGAATTCCACCGAGGCCTCGTCCTTGGTGTCACTGTCACTACCTATACATCCATGGTCACTACCTACCCGATCTGCAGCCCTGCCCGATCTGCAGTGCGCATGTGCGAGATGGTCCGCCATATTGGACAACTCCGGACGACAACCCAAATAGGACACTTGGCGTTAGGCTAAGCCCAAACAGAAAACTCAAAAAAGCGAGAGAGATGAGTTATTGTTATTACAACATGACTTCACTATTATTTAACAACTCTTTTTATTGGGTTCTTTTATTTGGGGTTAAGTACATTGTCAGAATAAGTGAGAAATGAATTTAACTTCTGTTGGACAGCTATATGCCATACATGTTTGCATACATTCACAGTAAATATGTATTCAGTATGATAGCTGTCTAACAGAAGTTAAATCCATTTCTCACTTATTCTGACAATGTACTTAACCCCAAATAAAAGAACCCAATAAAAATAGTTGTTAAATAATAGTGAGGTCACGTTGTAATAACAATAACTCATCTCTCTCGAGTTTTCCTTTTGAGCTTTGCCAAAAGCCACTGTGTCAAGTGTCCTACTTGGGTTGCCGTCCGGAGTTGTCCAATATGGCGGACCATCTCGCACATGCGCACTGCAGATCGGGCAGAGCTGCAGATCGGGTAGTGACACTCGGGCCGTTTCTCAATCGCGAGGATGCTGGCTTGGTAGTCGCGTACTTCCAAGTCACTTCCTTCAGAAACGAAGCAAGTATGCTTCCAAGCCACGGCTTCGGAAAACGAAGAAGAATGGAACAGGCTAACAAGTGTGCCACTCTCTCTAACGGTTTCAACATAAACTGTACCGAAAATAAATACCTCACGATGTCTATCTAATTATGAACTTGCGTTACTTTCACGGAACACATTTTTGGTGATAACAAACGAATGTAACAAAGTAACATATTTACCAACACATGTTCTACGCCACTACATACTTACATTTAAATGTGTGCTGCGTCGGTTCAGCCATTCTCCGCAAGGGTTTTTGAAATTGGTCCATGCGCAAAGCATTGTGGGGATTTTAAGGACGCGAAGTCTACCCATGTGCAGCCTCGAAATTTCCCCCAAACCAAGGACGCGGCCTCGGTGGAATTCTAAGTATGCTGGAGATTGGAACAGTCCTTCGGCGGCACTCAATGACGTAGCATCCTTGAAATATTGGCTTGGAAGCCAGTATCCTCGAGATTGAGAAACGGCCTTGGTTTGGGGGTAATTTCGAGGCAGCACATGGGTAAACTTTGCGTCCTTAAAATCCCCACAATGCTTTGCGCACGGACCAATTTCAAAAACCCTTGCGGAGAATGGCTGAACCGACGCAGCACACATTTAAATGTAAGTATGTAGTGGCGTAGAACATGTGTTGGTAAATATGTTACTTTGTTACATTTGTTATCACCAAAAATGTGTTCCGTGAAAGTAAAGCAAGTTCATAATTAGATAGACATCGTGAGCTATTTATTTTCGGTACAGTTTATGTTGAAACCGTTAGAGAGAGTGGCACACTTGTTAGCCTGTTCCATTCTTCTTCGTTTTCCGAAGCCGTGGCTTGGAAGTATACTTGCTTCGTTTCTGAAGGAAGTGACTTGGAAGTACGCGACTACCAAGTAGTGATTGGTGAGCTGGATCATTTGGCTCGGCTCACCAAGAAGTGCCGGCTCTTTCGGCTCCCAAACGGCTCTTCAGTTTACCACATATTATACCTTTTAATTAAATCAAATGTAGCGCTGTTTTGACTAATGATTTATATGTGCACACATATATCACTTCAATTATTCAAGACATCCGTTGTACTGAAGTATTCAAAAGTAAACATGACATGTTTAATAAATGGTTTGCTGTGGCCAATTGTTTTCATTGCATTGACAGACCCTTGTAACTCTCTGATACCACCCAGTGAATGCGCTGACTTGCTTGTAGAACCACGCTACACAAAGCAGATAGCAACACCTATAACAACTTAAGCATAGACATATAAAAAAGGGGCTACTGTATCGACATTTTAAAATTATATTTAAAGAAAAGGCCCTGACAAAACAGCAGGGCTCTATTTCAGTAACTATTAAATATAGAAAAAAAGACAACAGCTGACATCAAATCTTTGCTGAGCCTAAGGGTAATCATAAATAAATAACATAGTGAAAATAAATGTATTGCAATGCTCAGTACAGCAGCATCCAACCGTCTCTAATCCTTGGATATGACATGTCACTGCATGCATGGAGCAGCTGTAGCACGGAGATCATCATATCATTCTGTCTTGAATTACTCGTTCGCGACCGACACATCACTACTACCAAGCCAGCATCCTCGAGATTGAGAAACGGCACCGACAGCGTGGCGCCGGTGGGAGCACTCTTCTGTCTGGTTCCACTCATTTTCATGTGGGATGAAGTTATAAGTTATAATGAAGTTATAATGAAGCTACATTCAGAATATTATAGTGCAAAGAGCTTAAAAGTGATGCTGCATGATGAATTATTTATTCATTTTAAAAACGACTACTTTAGTATTCTGCTTTGTAGGAAAGCTGGGTTTTATTGTATTTACAAGGCTGTTACGTATTTACGAATACAGGCTGCTATTTTCAGGTTATTTTGTCCAACAACAACAATCAAGATATTGAGTAAAAAGGAATTATAAAATGCAGAAAGGTAGAAAATCTTTGCATTTTAGAAGGGGCAACATTTTGGGGGATTTCTTCTTGAAAAAATGTGTGGATTAATCGGCGTTGAAAATAGTTGCGGATTCATTTTGACTCAATGGGCTAATAAACAAATAATTTTTGCCAAATTTCAACACTTATCGAACATTCGTTTTTTAACAATTCTTCAATCAGCTAAATCAGGCACCATTAGTTTTTTTTATTATAGTACTATTCAGTTACATCATTTCTACATCTGGTGGTTTCATTTCAAAGCCTATCATACTATCATACCTTCTTTCGTCTCATTAAATGAGAGATGCATAATATCGCCCCCCAAAAAGCATGCCTATTTATCAAGGTTCAATTGAGTATCATAAGTGAGGTTAACGTCTGTTTGCCCTTGGTTACACTTCGCCTCCTCCTGTCTGTGACCTTGACACAGTCTCCTCCTCATCCCCTCCTCATTATTTCATCCATTTGGCTCCTGCACAGTTTGAGACAATTCTGTATCTGTCATCTGAAAGGAATGGGTTTCCATGGAAACCCATTTCAGACACCGTCGGTGTCAATGCTGTTTTCTTAAGTCTTCTTCTCATGCTGCATCTTTGTGAGAAAGACACTGAAGTGTGTGTGTGTGTGTGTGTGTGTGTGTGTGTGTGTGTGTGTGTGTGTGTGTGTGTGTGTGTGTGTGTGTGTGTGTGTGTGTGTGTGTGTGTGTGTGTGTGTGTGTGTGTGTGTGTGTGTGTGTGTGTGTGTGTGTGTGTGTGTGTGTGTGTGTGTGTGTGTGTGTGTGTGTGTGTGTGTGTGTGTGTGTGTGTGTGTGTGTGTGTGTGTGTGTGTGTGTGTGTGTGGGTGTGTGTGTGTGTGTGTGTGTGTGTGTGTGTGTGTGTGTGTGTGTGTGTGTGTGTGTGGTGTGTGTGTGTGTGTGTGTGTGTGTGTGTGTGTGTGTGTGTGTGTGTCCTCTCTACGCCCCATACCGATGTAACAGAGCTGTTATTACATGTGTTCCTGCAGGGCCAAAACAACATGAACACATATTAAATGATGTGGAGAATATATTACAAAATGGTGGTTTCATAATAACAAAAGAAGGTAAACCGAAAGTCATCCCACCTCCGCAGACTAGCTGCAGTGCGACCTGCCTTGAGGATTGCTGTCTTGACTTTCTTATCAATCCTTTTCCTTTTTCAATGTTCCCTCCAGGGAGCGTTTGGAGCCCTGCAGAAGATCTGCGAGGACTCTGCTGAGATTTTGGACAGTGACCTCCTGGATCGTCCTCTCAACATCATGATCCCCAAGTTCTTGCAGTTTTTTAAGCACAACAGTCCGAAGATTAGGTAGCGTATAACTTTGCTAAGTGTAAAGTCAAATCATATCTAAATCAAACCTGTTCCTATTTAACTAGGTTACGTAGGTACATGTTGTAAAGCTACGTCATTGGTGATACTACATTAGAATACAAATGTACTTTTGTATTTGTTTCCCCTTCCTATGATTAACAGTGTTTCTATCTGCCACCTATTTGAACTCATTCTAAATCAATCTACTAATGAGTATGTTTTAAGCAGCAAATGCATATCCTCGTGACGGTACAAGACAGACTAAAGGTCTCTATAGTTTCACGGTACTCAGACTGGAGTAATGCCACAGGCTGTTGAGAGGTGAAGTCTTCCTCATACTTGGAGCTTCCAGCAGTGGTGGCAGAGCAGAGAGGAAGACAGGGGGAGCATTCATAGTGTGGGCCATGTGAGGAAAGCATGTGTTTGTGTTCACTCAGTGCTGGTTGTTGTTTTGCAGGTCTCATGCCATTGCCTGCGTGAATCAGTTCATCATCAGCCGGACTCAGGCGCTCATGCTGCACATCGACCCCTTCATTGAGGCGAGTGGCAGTAATGCATCTTCACACCTCGTTGTTATGGATACAAAGATAACCATAAACGTGAACGTAGTATATGGAGCCAGAAGGTCTGTCAGGGAGGTGTGTGGCGCAGTGGATGGGGCGTTGATGTTGGGATCAGGGGGTCACAGGTTCAAACCCCACTGCAGTCAGCATGTCGTTGTGTCCCTGGGCAAGACACACCCCAAATTGCTCCTAGTATTGAGGATGTAAGTCGCTTTGGATAAAAGCGTCTAACGAGTAACATGTCATGTAATGTCAACAATGAGAATGACCTCCACCCTTAAGGTCACTAACACAAGCTACTTTACTGACTGCTCACTGAGGAGTCATCTGGTTTATCCTAGATGGTAGGTTGACTAGCACTTCTATTATTTATTTGATTCGTTAAATTGACAATTGAGTTTCTCAACAAAGAGTAATGCAATAGCACTTAAATGTGCTTGCTTCTAGGAAATCAGTCGTTTAGCATAGACAGCTTTAGAGAACGACTTGTTGACTGAAAAAAAGGAAGTCGGCTAAGACCAAAATAATAAGTATTTAGTTGCCATCTTTAGAAGTCACCCGTTTACTTCTGATTTAGTGTCGTCCCTTTTTAATATTTTCTTTAAAGGATTTATATTCCTAATGTATTTATTTCATTGATGAACATAGTGCATATATCGAATATTGCAGACATCTAATATTTTGCCGAAAGGAAACTTGTGTATCTAATAGTGTAACAAATGACCTAGAGACTTGGTGTTTTAATAGCAACCATCATGTACGTACCATCCTTAAATTACAAAATGCAGAGATAAGATGTTTTGCAGAAACGTTTACCTTTGCTAAAATGCTACTTAAAATGCTACTTAGCCCAACCCAATTCATATCTCTTCCGGAAAGCACTTTGTGTTTCAAATGCTCTGCAATTCTAAGTATTGTTTGTGGTAGTTATTGCTGGAAAGACCACATTTGACCCGTGACGTTTTGTATCCTCTGTAGAACCTGTTTGCGCTGGCGACCGATGAGGAACCGGAGGTGAGGAAGAATGTGTGCAGAGCTTTAGTCATGCTGCTGGAAGTCCGTCTGGACCGCCTCCTGCCACACATGCTCAACATCATAGAGGTCAGTGAGTCGAGACGAAGACTGAGAATGTGACGAGGTTAAATAAGGATTAGTCAAACACAGGTACAAAGATGTAGAATGAATATGTGTGTTTTTTAGTCTGTCGTATCTCGGTGTCGTCTGTGCAGCCAAGACTTGATACAGTTAGTTTCTTAGCGACATCTTGTGATCAGAAACGATTGAAGACACATCAGTGAGCCACACCGTCTCACCGTGGTTCATTCTCTATAATAAGCATAAGCACTGCAGTTTCATTTGACTTCATTCCAAAAACACTAAGGTTTTAGAAATGCTTGCGCACCAAATCTGCTGCTGAAAATAATCCACAACAAATGCAAGTTTACTCCAGTTGTAGTGAAGTTTGCTTAAAACTACAGTACCCAGCTGCTTTAGGAAATACGTATTCACAGACATGGCATTAAAGTAAGCACATATTGAGAGTATAATGCACCGTTGCTTTTGGTCTTTTAATGGGATGTGTTTCTAAAAATATAAGACAATCTTTTTTGTAATAACTCCTGTAACGCCCTGTGGACGGACATGCTGGTGTTGCGTTGGGACTTTTAGAAGAATATATGAAGTTGTGTTCATATAAAAGTATATAAGATATTTGCTTCATTTTCTTTAGTACATGCTACTGAGGACTCAGGACCAAGATGAGAATGTCGCCTTGGAGGCCTGTGAGTTCTGGCTTACTCTGGCAGAGCAGCCTGTGTGTAAGGAAGTGCTGTGTGGACACCTCTCTCAGTAAGAACACACACACACACACACACACACACACACACACACACACACACACACACACACACACACACACACACACACACACACACACACACACACACACACACACACACACACACACACACACACACACACACACACACACACACACACACACACACAAGCTGGTTGCCACAATACACAGACTGACACTCGAGTGTTAATATTGGAAGCTGTTGATTCATAGCGACCTTGACGGTCAGCTGGTGAAGACCTTGTACCGGGATGATATTCTTCTTCCTCACATCACGCCGGCTGATTAAGAGCCCTGACTGTTGACCTCGGCTGTAACATCTGTCAGCACGCTGTCACATGAAAGTGCCCCCACAGCAGGAATCACATGTGACAGATTGCCCGTGGTCTCTGACCTACCCTTGCCCTTTGTTCTCATCATGTTTCCTCTGGCCCCTGCTCCAGGCTCACTCCGGTGCTTGTCAATGGGATGAAATACTCCGAGATTGACATAATCCTGCTCAAGGTCAGTTTATACAGCCTAATATTTGTACCTGTATGTAAGAGGATGAATTGCCATGCAGTTCAATGAAGTGGTTTATGTGGTGTACAAATACATGTGAGTTTAATACTTTGTACGCAAAGATTTATAGAAGCTGATTTGTTCTAAATTCACTATTAGGGGGACACGGAGGAAGATGAGGCTATTCCCGACAACGAGCAGGACATCAGGCCGCGCTTCCATCGCTCCCGCACAGTCGCCCAGCAGCATGAGGAAGACGGGATCGAGGATGACGACGATGAGGATGATGAGCTGGATGATGATGACGACACCATCTCTGATTGGAACCTGCGTGAGTTCAGAGCCAGTGCCAACATTTGAATCGTCTTTCGTACAAAGCTAGCTAACAAAATATGAATTGCTTGCCTTCTGTACCTGTGATGTCTGTTTGATGTCTGTATGTATGTCCCTGTGCTGTTCACCGAACATTAGGCAAGTGTTCGGCTGCAGCGCTGGACGTGTTGGCCAACGTGTTCAGGGAGGACCTGCTGCAGCCCATCCTGCCCCTCCTCAAAGAGCTGCTCTTCCATCCAGAGTGGGTGGTCAAAGAGTCTGGCATCCTAGTGCTGGGGGCTATAGCTGAAGGTAAGGAGGGGTAGAAGAAGTGGGGACAAAACACACGGTGTAGAAGTACCCCAGATTATGGAAAGTGACTCTGCTCCTCCCCCGCCTCCAGGCTGTATGCAGGGCATGATCCCGTACCTGCCCGAGCTCATCCCCCATCTGGTCCAGTGTTTGTCTGACAAGAAGGCCCTGGTGCGGTCCATCACCTGCTGGACACTGAGCCGCTATGCCCACTGGGTGGTCAGCCAGCCCCCAGATACTTACCTGAAACCTCTAATGACGGAGCTGCTCAAACGCATCCTGGATAGCAACAAGCGTGTGCAGGAGGCGGCGTGCAGGTGAGCACGAAGCGCTGATGAAACAAGCTTTCAGGCGGTGGGACGCATGCATACTTCTTTAAGTACCGCTTGCTGTATGATGTTTTCTTCCCTCTCCTTTGTAGTGCCTTTGCCACTCTGGAGGAAGAGGCTTGCACAGAGCTGGTGCCCTACCTGGCGTTCATCCTCGACACCCTGGTGTTCGCTTTCAGCAAGTACCAGCACAAAAACCTGCTCATTCTTTACGACGCCATCGGCACCCTGGCAGACTCCGTGGGGCACCATCTCAATAAACCGGTATGCAGAACGAAACAAACTAAACTCAGTTTGACTTCACGTTTAAGGTTAATATAGAATTAGCACACCCTGACATCACACACCTTCGTCCTCATTTCTCTTTAGTTGTGCTCGTAGTGGTGAGCGCTGGTGTTATAAGATGTACGGTCATGCAAAAGTATCAGCACATCTCCCGGGCTTCATAGATTTGTTTGAATGTCTGGGATCATGCCCGCTCCAAGCCTAATTGAGTCTGTGTTACTTGATAGGAATACATCCAGATGTTGATGCCTCCACTGATCGCAAAGTGGAACCAGCTGAAAGATGAAGACAAAGATCTCTTCCCGTTATTAGAAGTGAGTCGCTGATGCAGATAGTGACTCGTTGTGTCAGTCTGAGTGTATGAACACACGCTGACTTTGTCTCCCCCTGCCTGCCTGCCTTCCTCAGTGTCTGTCGTCTGTAGCCACGGCCCTGCAGAGCGGCTTCCTGCCCTACTGCGAGCCTGTGTACCAACGCTGTGTCAACCTGGTGCAGAAGACCCTCGCTCAAGCCATGGTGAGTGTGTATGGCTCCTTTTAATGTCTTTATACAGACAGAACAAGCACATTCAAGGCGCCAGACCCCTTTGTTGGTGACGATACCTTCCGTACAGACAGGCTAAACTTAAAGGGATGGTTTGGACGTTTTGAAGTGGGGAAGTAAGAGCTTCTTATCCATAGTCAGCAGCTAGTATAACACCCCAAGTATGGAGGAACTGAAGCCGAGCGATGTTCTGCCGCAGGCGTCAACACCGGTTAATGTGGATTATCATCAGATACCAATCGGGACTGAATTCTTCTCTAATGTTTCCGTGATAACAGATTTTAACGATCACCCCTCGTGAAATCTGCGAATATTTTCTATTTAAGTATCTAGTTATGATTTTGGATTTCCCATAGTGTTGCCGTATACGCTTCTCTAGGCTGGTGAAAAAAGGGAGTGAATAGATGTCGTTGCCCTGATTTAGCATTTTCTGTGAATGTAATGCAACCATTTTTAATCAGCTTTATCAGTCACAGCCGGACCAGTATGAGGCTCCAGACAAAGACTTCATGATCGTGGCTCTGGATCTCCTCAGTGGGCTGGCTGAGGGCTTGGGAGGCACCATAGAGGAGCTGGTTGCTCGGAGCAACATCCTCACCCTTATGTACCAGTGCATGCAGGTGAGGGGAGTGAACCACTTGAGCAGCGAATCTGATAAACTGATAAAGTCTCGCCTTGTTCACCTTTTGTTTGTCTCTGCAACTCTTCAGGACAAAATGCCAGAAGTGCGTCAGAGTTCTTTTGCTCTGCTCGGGGATTTAACCAAGGCTTGTTTCCAACACGTCAAACCATGCATCGGTATGTTCTCTCACGATCACTCTTAAAGAGGCCCCGTCATGCCTTCTGGGGTTTCCCTGTTCCTGCAGTGTGCTCATAGGGTGTTCTGCATGCGAATGGTCTGCAAAGACTACAATCACAATCCTAAACACTCAAAGTAGTTGACCAATCAAAACAGAGCCTAACCAGAGCTAACCAATCAGAGCAGACTGGGCTCTGGTTTCAGACAGAGGGTGAAAGAGGTGCTGCAGCACAGGCAGTAAGAGAAGAAGAAAGAGCTTTTTGAGCATTAGAGCATGGAGACATGTAGAAGCAGAAAATCAAACATGAACATGAACATGAGCATGATGGGGCCCCTTTGAACATTTATTTGGAAATAATGTGTATGTCAGTTGCTAAATGAACTCGCTTTCCTTCTTGCAGCTGATTTTATGCCCATACTGGGTACTAATTTAAACCCAGAATTAATATCAGTGTGCAACAACGCAACATGGGCAATCGGAGAGATATCTATACAAATGGGTGAGTGCCTGCATTTCCTCTACTTACCACAATATATCACCATTTCCTGTGTATATTTTGCTGTCAGAATACAGTCACCTTAGTTAACAGTGAACAGATTTCTTTCCATGGTTTCCTTACTGTTCCTCCACCCCCAGGCTCTGACATGCAGCCGTACATTGCCATGGTGCTGCACCAGCTGGTGGAGATCATTAACAGGCCCAACACCCCAAAGACCCTGCTGGAGAACACAGGTACCACTCGGTGGCGGTACTGAGCCAGCCGCCACACACAGGGAGGTGCTCACACACACTCAGTTCCAGCCAGGAATCGCAGCACTCTCTAGGGAGCCTGTCCTACCCTTTCATGTCCCTCCAAACAACCCTTCCCAGGCCACGGGCCTTACAGGTTTGGCTGGTTTCTCCAAAGTTAAATATTTCAGATCGTGATTTGCAACCTGGCAGTGTGGCCTGGAAATCGAGATAAGAGAAAGTGAAACCCCGGGCGAGCCCGGTGTGAAATACTTGAATCCAGCGAGCCTTGTAAGTGCCCAGTCTTGGAAGATACTACTGTGCACACATAGGAGGAGTTATAATACTGAAACAGAAGAAAGGAAGTGTGCGAGTTCACAGCTTTACATAGTGACCTGTTACCGTAGGACAAACATTTTCTGAACACTTAAACAATAACTACTGATTAATGATTGAGAGAACACCTAACCTGAATAAATTACCTATATCATTTCAAAAAGGTTACACTGTGCTCTTGTTTTTACCAGTTCAATTTGAAATTATGATTTAATGAGACCAACAAAAATACATTCAAGGGCGAAGTGTAACCTGTCTAAATTAATAAAGTTCTAGGGACTCTGTAGATGTGTTCCTGTTTGTTTGCTGTCAGTTTATTTGTTGCTTTTATTTACTGTTCTTTAAATGTGGATGCATATCTGCCAATAGATGTTAAATGTTGTTAGGAATGGCCAATGTTTGATGCAGGATACATGATAATTATAACGGTGTCATGCCCATTGAATGTTTTCATCTGACCCACGATATCTTTCACCATTTGTTCCCTGTTTTCAATACGTTCATTGAAAACACAACATGGGCCTAAAGGATATGCAGGGAGAGGATTAGGGCCAATGAGGAACCCATATTGGGGATGTGACCAAACGTTAAAAAAAATAAGTTTGGTTCTGATTTAATCTCAGAATTGGGGGGAAAAAGGAACATGAGATTTTCAACAACAGAAACAGGAAAATTAATTCTCTCATAATTTTTATTTCCAGAAATTTAAAAAAAAAAAAGAAAAAAAAAGAAATATGTTTCAATTCTGAGATAAAAGCGTTTTTTTTTCATCACATCCTAAAAAATGTTTCTCATATGGCCCTAATCCCTCTTCCCTCGATACAAAATTACTCCCAAAATCTAAGTTTTTTTATGTCTGTCAGAGATTTTCCAGGTTATCACTGGAGCTAAATTTAAACGACCTCCACCACAGACGTGGCAGAGTGCGTGGTGGCACTTTCCAGTTTGTCTCTGATCAGCTTATCCTGCACCGAACTTTATTCTAATGAGCATACCATCTGCTTCTGCATGTGTCATTGGACTGTTCATAAATGCCTGTTTGTTAATGAGAATGTCACATAGTTTTGGTGTCCTCTTAACTTAGGTCCTCCCTCCTCTCTGCCTCATAAGAACCTGCTGTGCTGGATACTAGTCTCCCTCCATGTAGTTGGCTTGGAGTAAACTGTCCTTTTTTCTTTTCGAAAGAACCAAAAAAACAAACACATTTCTGCTTTGTTATGAACAATGTGTGAGTTTAAGGGAGAAATCTCTGAGTCGCTCTTGTTGAAGCCAGTAACATACACATGCTAACTGAGCTAGCTAGCTTGTGTCTTTACATTTTAAATCAAGCTAATGAATTTCAATCACTTTCGATCCATATGATTTGTGAAAGCAGATTCTATTTTTCTATGAATGTCCTGTCAAAGTTGTCAATGTGTTCTCCCTTAAACGTGTTGTATGTTTTTTTTAGAGTGTCATATTTTACATTCCTCCCCGTGATAAAAGGGGCAGTAATAACCGACACCAGTGAAATCTTCTGTTAATTATCATACACAGATTCTGTTGATTTATGTCTCTGAGTTGTTTGTTTTTTCTTTATTTTTCTCCTCCCCCTCCTCATTGCTCATGTCTTGGTTGGCGTTGGTGGTGTGTAACCGTGATTCGCGTTACCTTAGCAATAACAATTGGTCGTCTTGGTTACGTTTGTCCTCAAGAGGTGGGCACCCATGCTACAGCAGTTTATAAGACCCTGGTGTGTATTATTCAATCTTTTATTTAATTCATCTCCTCTCTGCTTTCCTTCCTCCTCTCTCCTCGTCTGTCTCCTGTCGCTCCCTGTTCTGCTCTGTTCCTCTCCTCACTTTACTTCTCAAACAAAAGTCTTTCAGTTTTTATTTTGATTTGATATCAGTTTGTAATCATTGCCAACCATGTGACTACACCTGTCCTCTTTTAGGTCTTACTTGTGATTTGTTTTTGCCTCAGTAGCACCTTCATGTATTATACATTAATTGTTTAATTTCTAGTTTTCTGTCAGTGTTAACTGTTGCTAACCTAAAAGATGCATGGGATCAGATTATGTCACATGCCTGCTGGTTCAGAAAACAAATTGCAGAAAGGATGCAGTCTTTGCTGCAGATAGAGCATACAAAATGCTACCTTCCTTTCTCATAGTAATCACCCAGCTGCATGTGCCTGGTCCCAAAAATGACCCAGACCTCCTTTAGACATATTTAAAAAGTAATGTTATTGTTAAGCTGCTATAGATGAGGTTTTGCTGAACACACTGCTCATAGGCAAAGGCTATAAGAGATCAAAAGGAGTTGTTAAAAGTAGAAAACACATGTTTTGTGTGCATGCTTGACTTGTTGTGGTTATCTCTCAGGTCATGATAGACACACATGTCTCCTCACATACAGGCAATGATAATGTTTAAAGGATACAAGAATAATGAGGACATACCTAACAGTATATTTGTACTAAGGGTGGAAATAGGCTATATTTGGTTATTTATCTAAAATATAAAGATAGTATATTCATTATAGGTATTTGCATTCACAGTGGCAGTAGTTTTTATGTTGTGAATGTCTGATACATGTGGTCGTCCCTGTTGTCAGGTGCACCTCTCTGCGAAACATAAGAGACAATGAGGAGAAGGACTCTGCGTTCAGAGGGATCTGCACTATGATCAGTGTGAATCCAGGAGGTGTAGTGCAGGTGAGGGCCACAGACACCATGTGAGTGTGTTTATTATGTCGTGTCCCTCATTTGAAATGTTGGCTCACCTGTCTTCTCTGGAACAGGACTTTATATGCTTCTGTGACGCAGTGGCCTCCTGGGTAATCCAAAGGACGACCTAAGAGACATGTTTTACAAGGTAAAAGGAACAGTGCCAAAATGTACTTTTCTACCCATTTACTCCTGTCTGCCACCAGTGGTCAAATGGAGGAATTGCAGTATCTACAATTGACGCCAATAATAATCCCAGCATGCAGGAGATCTATTTTGAATGCAGCCGCCATTACAACTTGTTTGAACTTCTCCCGGTGTTTAATTTCAGATCCTTCACGGCTTCAAGAACCAGGTGGGCGAGGACAACTGGAGACGCTTCTCAGATCAGTTCCCCCTGCCACTGAAGGAACGCCTGGCAACCTTTTACGGGGTGTAACGTTTCCACGGCAGCATGCCTCATCACTGGGGTCAGTTTCCTCTCTAGGAACGGGCTTTTGCAAAATACATTGAAAATCAAAGTCTTGACGGTGTTTTATTTCAAATGCTGCTGCAGGATGGTGTTCTAATGCGCCCTCTCTTTCTGTGCAGGTTACTCACTATGGGAGACAATATAGGGAACCTCTTTTACCCAGGGAACATTTTACCCTTTACTGGGGGGAAGGGTCTGCTGCTGAGGGGAGGGAAGGGTGCGGACCCTTCCCCGACCTGAAGGACGGGGTGGGAGGGCGTGGTAGCTGCAGTGCTCGGTGCCCCCATGCACAGGCAAGGGGGGGACTGGCAAACAACCTTATCATGGGAGGAACATTCATGTTATCACATCTCAATCAGAAATATTGAAATCTATTACCCTTCTTCTTTTTTTCAACAATTAATACAATCTTTTTTACTGTTACCTGAACTGCTGAAAAGAATTGTACGCAAAACAGGAAGCTCGGTTAAGCATTTGCTCTTTAACGTGGGTACAAAAGTGCAGAGCAGACGCATTTATTATCATGTCAGGTGATGGCGTACGGTCGTTTTAATAACATCTCAATTCTACAAGTCGAGTAGAAGACTGTTCTTTGAAGAATGGAGAAGGTTGTTTTCTCTAATACAAGGACGGCTTAAAGCTAATGAATAGCAGCTGATGCTAACAACGCATCCATTGGACCCGACTCACTTGATAACGCTGCATATCACCAGGAATAAGTTATCACCCTTATAGTTATTAGATTTTTATAAGTTTTCTAATTTTTATCAGGGCAAACGCTGTCACTTATGGCACTGGAGAGCACAAGGTTTTCTTTAAAAAGCAGCTTTTCTGGGAATAGGTAGCATGCTTTTATCGTTGTGGAAAGCTGTGGAACATTAGTGGTGTGTTGCGCTTGACAGCTGTCATTGCCCCGTGATAAGGCCTCTTTCGACCTTATACTCGATCTATTTACAGTACTTTTGTTTGGTTTTCCTCGGCCACAGAACTACGGCAAACAGATGTAATGTAGCATGACAGGCTTTACGCACCAAATGTAAGGAAATGTGTCAAATGTTGGCTGTGACGTAGCGTCCGCGTGAAGTTGGTCTTGTGGCGTGAATGTGACGTGGACATTCATCAGAAAAGCTTTAGACGCTTCACAATCCTTTATATTGTCTGAACCTCACGAAGGAGAAACACGGAGGAGACAACGCATCGACCCGAACCCTGTCGTAGTGATTTATTTTGGCTGTCAGAACCACGCAGTCCATCGAATGAATGCTCAATATGTTAATGTGCTGGCGTTTTCTTCTTGGTTGTTTGGCTTCTTGTGCTCAAAGCATGATCTTGAGGATGACTGTATAATGTTTGGGGTGGTTGTGTTCGTGGGGTACTTTCATCTCTTGCATGTTGGTGGCCCCTCACAGCCCAACATAAGTGGGAAGGGGATAACGGGGAGGGGGAGGGGAGCTTTAATTACAAGTACATAGTAACCATTCATGTATTGCAACACTGGGACTTTTTATAACTTCACATCAATGTTGCTGGAGTGTTCTCCCTAAACGTTTACCCCATAGCTGGATGTATAGTTTGAAATACTGTGAAACTACACATGTTCTCGTCTCTGGTTGTTTTTGCGCTGTTTATATTTTATAAAAGTGTGTACGTGTTCAGATAGCCTGAATGTATTCCATGATGGGTTGGAGAGATAGTACGTTTTTTTTATTTAATTTTTTGTATATGCCCTGCCAGTAATGTTTTCCTCTGCTGGCCAGAGTAGTAACTGCAGTATTTTAATCATTCACGATGCACATGACATGCACTTACAATTAAATGGCAAGTGCTTGAAATTTATGACGTAGCGAACCCTTCAGAATATGACCTTAGCGTAACGGGATAATGAATTAAGTATTGCTGCTAAAAATGTATTTACCTAATGCAATAAGTCATGTAATGGGGTGATGCGCTTTTGAAAGTGTCTTAGGTAAACGTTAACATTTTATAACTGATCTCTTAGATTTAACATTAATATAAGGTAACACTGAATACAGGATATAATGCATCATGGAATACAGAGGCAAATACTTGTATGTGCCTCATCATTTTGTGTTGTGAAGTGATTTTGTTTGTCTCATTCCAGCTGTTTGGCATGCAAAAAAGAGGAGTAATCATGGCTTGATGGGGGGGAGTGTGTGCATGCGCGTGTGCGTTGTTTGTGTGTGTGTGTGTTGTGCACGGTCCTGGTATTCTGTCGTTGAGAGAGTGTAGGTCTTTAAAACACGCAGAACCATTACTGTGCTGTATTTGTGACTGACTTGCTGCTATACATTGTAGTTGTGTTTCACTACTTGAATATGTGTTAACCTCAGGTTGTCTGTGTCCAGTGTTATTCGTTATCATTCCCCCTGTGTACGCCTTCATGCATCTCCTCTCAACAACTAAAGATTAGTAAATATCTCGCCCTTCATATTAAAGATGGGTAAACAAGCGTGTTAATGGACATTAATCGTTATCTGTGCAACACTGCTAGCTGTCAAATGTGATTACAGTTGCAAAGCAGGGGGAATAAAATGGTTACATACTTCATGTACTTTTGTCAGAAGTGATTGTTATAAGACTATGGTAAATATTTAGTGTAATGTGTACACAATGCCTTGAGAGCAAATACGTTGAGGTTTTGTTGGTGTTTGCATTAGATAAACTGTATCTAAAGGAAGCAGTAACACCTCATTGAAAAGAAAAGAAATAGGTTGACAACTCATAAAGATAATGTTATAAGCATAATTTGCAAACATCAGTTGGACTTTCTATGAAGCTTTACTGAAAATTTGTATTTTATAAAAGCGCCCACCAATATTAAGGAATGTCTGGTCAAAGAACTCCTGTATTCTTATTTAGCCTTTGAACTTGATTAGACTATCTGCCTTCATCTTTTTTGCTAATAAAAGCAAAAACTTGATTTTGATAGACATGATTTGAATTTTCTTTTTTTGAATAAGCTGCTGACATTTTAAAAAAGTAATACTTTTGGGGCCACCAAATATTTTGGATCATGCAAAGAATCTATATGTACTGTAGTAATTTTGTAATATTTGTAAGATGATATAGTGGATGTGACTGGTTACCATTGCTTGAATCTGTACATTGTTCCAATAAATTGTTTACATTATATGTGTCTGTCTCTTGTATGTTCTCAAAGTGCAGAGCATTCATCTCGCTGCAGCTGCACAAACATGAACAAGAGCAGGGACACAACTCATGATGATTCATCTGTCAAATTTGTAATAATAGGTATTTTTTGTATATAGATAACCCTTCTTGTTACAAGGGCAAAGATTTAAAATGTGCCCGCCTCTCATTTCTTTAGATACATGTCAGTTATCAATTAGACCAACAACATTAATACATAGGTATTTACTAATGTTTATTTAAAAAGAACAATTTCACCCCATTCACCCCCATTTCAGATGCATTAAGATAGAAAGCAAACATTTGTGAATAATTTTTGGGCACCACAAACACTGATTTCCTATTAATTGTCCAAACGCTACACACTATTGTAATAGAAGCTGTGCCAATATGACAATGTAGTGTTGAGAAAGAAACCCAGCCCTCAGAAATTGCTCTAATTTCCGGTTGTTTGGGACCCACAAAGTAGGCTTACCCCCCAATAATTACTTCTTGAACATTTCTTTAGATTATGTTTATTTGGTATATTCTATGAAAAAAAAACTCCAAATATTACCCCCCCAAATGGCATCATAGTGCGTACCATAAAGGGTTAACAATGAATGTATGGTTCACTTTTTGATACAATTTTTTTTAAATTACATTCATAAAGGTAAAACAACCCATGGTACCACAAATCATCAATCATTGTTTTTCTTTTTTGTGAGTTTAAAGAAAATGTGTAAAAAAATCCTCGCTGACAAACTGTACTAAATAACTTAATGCACACCTGCATACAATACATCGGAATTATTAGATGATAAGAGTAAACTTCACAAGTTGTGTTCACAGCTGGTTGGAAAATGGCTTAATATAATATGATACAATACACTATATGTTATTTCGTATGTATCTGAGCTAGCAATTGTTTATTTTCGCTTTTTATCTTATCAGTCAATTATGACAGACAGTTTTTAGGCTAATTCGCAGCTTTCTTTCCTTCAATATACCACTGCAACATTGTCAGCCTACATGAGTACAGGAGTTTACGTGAAACACATGAAGGCAGCATTTGACCGAACTAGTGTTAATCCGCCAAAGGAGGCGCTATTTCATCCATAAAATGTAAACGGGAAGAAGCCATAGGGGAGAGAGACGCAATACAGACGGGTGGAGGTGGAGTCTTTAGGTGGGGAGGGGAGAAGAAAGGGGAGAGGAGGAAAACGGGGAAAGGCAGATACAACAGAAACGGGGGGAGGACGGTGGATGATTTACGCGTTAAAAGTTGCCTTACAACACATTAAGAGTTGCGGCGAAGAGGAATAAAACAAGATGATAACGCCCTACTTCCTAGAGAATTTCTGGGTAGGTGGTGCTTTTATTCACGTTGTTTACAACCGGTGCTATTCCTTATTATTCTGTTGCTGTGTTCCCTCCCTATCATGGCCATGTCAGCCAGGAATCAAATGTTATTAACGTTGCAGAGGCTTGTAGCTTGCTGCTGTTGAGCCGGTGGTGTCCGGTGCCGCCAGACTTACTGGTCTGCAGCCCCCCGGCCATCGTTCATTTTCCTCGGCGATTATTATTTTGCCACCCGGGGGTTTGGGCCTCTGTAACCCATCTAACTTGAAACCTCGAAGAGTCCACCCTTGCTCCGCTAATTGGCTGTCTCAGGCTTGCTTGGAATGTTTATGGTCATTTCCTTGAATGCTATTGGTCGCCTTGGCTGTCATTCACAGCCCCTGGACGTACGCGTCATTTTCTTCCGTAACAAAGTTTCAGTGAGAGACCAGATGTTTAGTAAGTTAGAGAACAGCTTTAAAAAAACACGAAATCACTCTCCTACTGTATCAGATATGAAGCCTATATTTATATAGCGAGTGCTGAGGTATCTGTATTAATAAGCGGTATACAGGTTATCTATTTACTTTCGAAATAACATTAATCTTCCGATTTTGACGTGGCTGCTTCGTCCTCATTTCTCTTTAGTTGTGCCGTAGTGGTGAGCGCTGGTGTTATAAGATGTACGGTCATGCAAAAGTATCAGCACATCTCCCGGGCTTCATAGATTTGTTTGAATGTCTGGGATCATGCCCGCTCCAAGCCTAATTGAGTCTGTGTTACTTGATAGGAATACATCCAGATGTTGATGCCTCCACTGATCGCAAAGTGGAACCAGCTGAAAGATGAAGACAAAGATCTCTTCCCGTTATTAGAAGTGAGTCGCTGATGCAGATAGTGACTCGTTGTGTCAGTCTGAGTGTATGAACACACGCTGACTTTGTCTCCCCCTGCCTGCCTGCCTTCCTCAGTGTCTGTCGTCTGTAGCCACGGCCCTGCAGAGCGGCTTCCTGCCCTACTGCGAGCCTGTGTACCAACGCTGTGTCAACCTGGTGCAGAAGACCCTCGCTCAAGCCATGGTGAGTGTGTATGGCTTTTTAATGTCTTTATACAGACAGAACAAGCACATTCAAGGCGCCAGACCCCTTTGTTGGTGACGATACCTTCCGTACAGACAGGCTAAACTTAAAGGGATGGTTTGGACGTTTTGAAGTGGGGAAGTAAGAGCTTCTTATCCATAGTCAGCAGCTAGTATAACACCCCAAGTATGGAGGAACTGAAGCCGAGCGATGTTCTGCCGCAGGCGTCAACACCGGTTAATGTGGATTATCATCAGATACCAATCGGGACTGAATTCTTCTCTAATGTTTCCGTGATAACAGATTTTAACGATCACCCCTCGTGAAATCTGCGAATATTTTCTATTTAAGTATCTAGTTATGATTTTGGATTTCCCATAGTGTTGCCGTATACGCTTCTCTAGGCTGGTGAAAAAAGGGAGTGAATAGATGTCGTTGCCCTGATTTAGCATTTTCTGTGAATGTAATGCAACCATTTTTAATCAGCTTTATCAGTCACAGCCGGACCAGTATGAGGCTCCAGACAAGACTTCATGATCGTGGCTCTGGATCTCTCAGTGGGCTGGCTGAGGGCTTGGGAGGCACCATAGAGGAGCTGGTTGCTCGGAGCAACATCCTCACCCTTATGTACCAGTGCATGCAGGTGAGGGGAGTGACCACTTGAGCAGCGAATCTGAATAACTGATAAAGTCTCGCCTTGTTCACCTTTTGTTTGTCTCTGCAACTCTTCAGGACAAAATGCCAGAAGTGCGTCAGAGTTCTTTTGCTCTGCTCGGGGATTATTAACCAAGGGCTTGTTTCCACACGTCAAACCATGCATCGGTATGTTCTCTCACGATCACTCTTAAAGAGGCCCCGTCATGCCTTCTGGGGTTTCCCTGTTCCTGCAGTGTGCTCATAGGGTGTTCTGCATGCGAATGGTCTGCAAAGACTACAATCACAATCCTAAACACTCAAAGTAGTTGACCAATCAAAACAGAGCCTAACCAGAGCTAACCAATCAGAGCAGACTGGGCTCTGGTTTCAGACAGAGGGTGAAAGAGGTGCTGCAGCACAGGCAGTAAGAGAAGAAGAAAGAGCTTTTTGAGCATTAGAGCATGGAGACATGTAGAAGCAGAAAATCAAACATGAACATGAACATGAGCATGATGGGGCCCCTTTGAAACATTTATTTGGAAATAATGTGTATGTCAGTTGCTAAATGAACTCGCTTTCCTTCTTGCAGCTGATTTTATGCCCATACTGGGTACTAATTTAAACCCAGAATTAATATCAGTGTGCAACAACGCAACATGGGCAATCGGAAGAGATATCTATACAAAATGGGTGAGTGCCTGCATTTCCTCTACTTACCACAATATATCACCATTTCCTGTGTATATTTTGCTGTCAGAATACAGTCACCTTAGTTAACAGTGAACAGATTTCTTTCCATGGTTTCCTTACTGTTCCTCCACCCCCAGGCTCTGACATGCAGCCGTACATTGCCATGGTGCTGCACCAGCTGGTGGAGATCATTAACAGGCCCAACACCCCAAAGACCCTGCTGGAGAACACAGGTACCACTCGGTGGCGGTACTGAGCCAGCCGCCACACACAGGGAGGTGCTCACACACACTCAGTTCCAGCCAGGAATCGCAGCACTCTCTAGGGAGCCTGTCCTACCCTTTCATGTCCCTCCAAACAACCCTTCCCAGGCCACGGGCCTTACAGGTTTGGCTGGTTTCTCCAAAGTTAAATATTTCAGATCGTGATTTGCAACCTGGCAGTGTGGCCTGGAAATCGAGATAAGAGAAAGTGAAACCCCGGGCGAGCCCGGTGTGAAATACTTGAATCCAGCGAGCCTTGTAAGTGCCCAGTCTTGGAAGATACTACTGTGCACACATAGGAGGAGTTATAATACTGAAACAGAAGAAAGGAAGTGTGCGAGTTCACAGCTTTACATAGTGACCTGTTACCGTAGGACAAACATTTTCTGAACACTTAAACAATAACTACTGATTAATGATTGAGAGAACACCTAACCTGAATAAATTACCTATATCATTTCAAAAAGGTTACACTGTGCTCTTGTTTTTACCAGTTCAATTTGAAATTATGATTTAATGAGACCAACAAAATACATTCAAGGGCGAAGTGTAACCTGTCTAAATTAATAAAGTTCTAGGGACTCTGTAGATGTGTTCCTGTTTGTTTGCTGTCAGTTTATTTGTTGCTTTTATTTACTGTTCTTTAAATGTGGATGCATATCTGCCAATAGATGTTAAATGTTGTTAGGAATGGCCAATGTTTGATGCAGGATACATGATAATTATAACGGTGTCATGCCCATTGAATGTTTTCATCTGACCCACGATATCTTTCACCATTTGTTCCCTGTTTTCAATACGTTCATTGAAAACACAACATGGGCCTAAAGGATATGCAGGGAGAGGATTAGGGCCAATGAGGAACCCATATTGGGATGTGACCAAACGTTAAAAAAATAAGTTTGGTTCTGATTTAATCTCAGAATTGGGGGGAAAAAGGAACATGAGATTTTCAACAACAGAAACAGGAAAATTAATTCTCTCATAATTTTTATTTCCAGAAATTTAAAAAAAAAAAAGAAAAAAAAAAGAAATATGTTTCAATTCTGAGATAAAAGCGTTTTTTTTCATCACATCCTAAAAAATGTTTCTCATATGGCCCTAATCCCTCTTCCCTCGATACAAAATTACTCCCAAAATCTAAGTTTTTTTATGTCTGTCAGAGATTTTCCAGGTTATCACTGGAGCTAAATTTAAACGACCTCCACCACAGACGTGGCAGAGTGCGTGGTGGCACTTTCCAGTTTGTCTCTGATCAGCTTATCCTGCACCGAACTTTATTCTAATGAGCATACCATCTGCTTTCTGCATGTGTCATTGGACTGTTCATAAATGCCTGTTTGTTAATGAGAATGTCACATAGTTTTGTGTCTCTTAAACTTAGGTCCTCCCTCCTCTCTGCCTCATAAGAACCTGCTGTGCTGGATACTAGTCTCCCTCCATGTAGTTGGCTTGGAGTAAACTGTCCTTTTTTCTTTTCGAAAGAACAAAAAAACAAACACATTTCTGCTTTGTTATGAACAATGTGTGAGTTTAAGGGAGAAATCTCTGAGTCGCTCTTGTTGAAGCCAGTAACATACACATGCTAACTGAGCTAGCTAGCTTGTGTCTTTACATTTTAAATCAAGCTAATGAATTTCAATCACTTTCGATCCATATGATTTGTGAAAGCAGATTCTATTTTTCTATGAATGTCCTGTCAAAGTTGTCAATGTGTTCTCCCTTAAACGTGTTGTATGTTTTTTTTAGAGTGTCATATTTTACATTCCTCCCCGTGATAAAAGGGGCAGTAATAACCGACACCAGTGAAATCTTCTGTTAATTATCATACACAGATTCTGTTGATTTATGTCTCTGAGTTGTTTGTTTTTTCTTTATTTTTCTCCTCCCCCTCCTCATTGCTCATGTCTTGGTTGGCGTTTGGTGGTGTGTAACCGTGATTGCGTTACCTTAGCAATAACAATTGGTCGTCTTGGTTACGTTTGTCCTCAAGAGGTGGCACCCATGCTACAGCAGTTTATAAGACCCTGGTGTGTATTATTCAATCTTTTATTTAATTCATCTCCTCTCTGCTTTCCTCCTCTCTCCTCGTCTGTCTCCTGTCGCTCCCTGTTCTGCTCTGTTCCTCTCCTCACTTTACTTCTCAAACAAAAGTCTTTTCAGTTTTTATTTTGATTTGATATCAGTTTGTAATCATTGCCAACCATGTGACTAACCCTGTCCTCTTTTAGGTCTTACTTGTGATTTGTTTTTGCCTCAGTAGCACCTTCATGTATTATACATTAATTTGTTTAATTTCTAGTTTTCTGTCAGTGTTAACTGTTGCTAACCTAAAAGATGCATGGGATCAGATTTGTCACATGCCTGCTGGTTCAGAAAACAAATTGCAGAAAGGATGCAGTCTTTGCTGCAGATAGAGCATACAAAATGCTACCTTTCCTTTCTCATAGTAATCACCCAGCTGCATGTGCCTGTCCCAAAAATGACCCAGACCTCCTTTAGACATATTTAAAAAGTAATGTTATTGTTAAGCTGCTATAGATGAGGTTTTGCTGAACACACTGCTCATAGGCAAAGGCTATAAGAGATCAAAGGAGTTGTTAAAAGTAGAAACACATGTTTTGTGTGCATGCTTGACTTGTTGTGGTTATCTCTCAGGTCATGATAGACACACATGTCTCCTCACATACAGGCAATGATATGTTTAAGGATAAAGACAATAATGAGGACATACCTCAACAGTATATTTGTACTAAGGTTGGAAATAGGCTATATTTGTTTATTTATCTAAAATATAAAGATAGTATATTCATTATAGGTATTTGCATTCACAGTGGCAGTAGTTTTTATGTTGTGAATGTCTGATACATGTGGTCGTCCCTGTTGTCAGGTGCACCTCTCTGCGAAACATAAGAGACAATGAGGAGAAGGACTCTGCGTTCAGAGGGATCTGCACTATGATCAGTGTGAATCCAGGAGGTGTAGTGCAGGTGAGGGCCACAGACACCATGTGAGTGTGTTTATTATGTCGTGTCCCTCATTTGAAATGTTGGCTCACCTGTCTTCTCTGGAACAGGACTTTATATTCTTCTGTGACGCAGTGGCCTCCTGGGTAAATCCAAAGGACGACCTAAGAGACATGTTTTACAAGGTAAAAGCTGAACAGTGCCAAAATGTACTTTTCTACCATTTACTCCTGTCTGCCCACCAGTGGTCAAATGGAGGAATTGCAGTATCTACAATTGACGCCAATAATAATCCCAGCATGCAGGAGATCTATTTTGAATGCAGCCGCCATTACAACTTGTTTGAACTTCTCCCGGTGTTTAATTTCAGATCCTTCACGGCTTCAAGAACCAGGTGGGCGAGGACAACTGGAGACGCTTCTCAGATCAGTTCCCCCTGCCACTGAAGGAACGCCTGGCAACCTTTTACGGGGTGTAACCGTTTCCACGGCAGCATGCCTCATCACTGGGGTCAGTTTCCTCTCTAGGAACGGGCTTTTGCAAAATACATTGAAAATCAAAGTCTTGACGGTGTTTTATTTCAAATGCTGCTGCAGGATGGTGTTCTAATGCGCCCTCTCTTTCTCTGTGCAGGTTACTCACTATGGGAGACAATATAGGGAACCTCTTTTACCCAGGGAACATTTTACCCTTTACTGGGGGGAAGGGTCTGCCTGCTGAGGGGAGGGAAGGGTGCGGACCCTTCCCCGACCTGAAGGACGGGGTGGGAGGGCGGTGGTAGCTGCAGTGCTCGGTGCCCCCATGCACAGGCAAGGGGGGGAAGGGACTGGCAAAACAACCTTATCATGGGAGGAACATTCATGTTATCACATCTCAATCAGAAATATTGAAATCTATTACCCTTCTTCTTTTTTTCAACAATTAATACAATCTTTTTTACTGTTACCTGAACTGCTGAAAAGAATTGTACGCAAAACAGGAAGCTCGGTTAAGCATTTGCTCTTTAACGTGGGTACAAAAGTGCAGAGCAGACGCATTTATTATCATGTCAGGTGATGGCGTACGGTCGTTTTAATAACATCTCAATTCTACAAGTCGAGTAGAAGACTGTTCTTTGAAGAATGGAGAAGGTGTTTTCTCTTAATACAAGGACGGCTTAAAGCTAATGAATAGCAGCTGATGCTAACAACGCATCCTATTGGACCCGACTCACTTGATAACGCTGCATATCACCAGGAATAAGTTATCACCCTTATAGTTATTAGATTTTTTAAGTATTTCTAATTTTTATCAGGGCAAACGCTGTCACTTATGGCACTGGAGAGCACAAGGTTTTCTTTAAAAAAGCAGCTTTTCTGGGAATAGGTAGCATGCTTTTATCGTTGTGGAAAGCTGTGGAACATTAGTGGTGTGTGTTGCGCTTGACAGCTGTCATTGCCCCGTGATAAGGCTCTTCTTCGACCTTATACTCGATCTATTTACAGTACTTTTGTTTGGTTTTCCTCGGCCACAGAACTACGGCAAACAGATGTAATGTAGCATGACAGGCTTTACGCACCAAATGTAAGGAAATGTGTCAAATGTTGGCTGTGACGTAGCGTCCGCGTGAAGTTGGTCTTGTGGCGTGAATGTGACGTGGACATTCATCAGAAAAGCTTTAGACGCTTCACAATCCTTTATATTGTCTGAACCTCACGAAGGAGAAACACGGAGGAGACAACGCATCGACCCGAACCCTGTCGTAGTGATTTATTTTGGCTGTCAGAACCACGCAGTCCATCGAATGAATGCTCAATATGTTAATGTGCTGGCGTTTTCTTCTTGGTTGTTTGGCTTCTTGTGCTCAAAGCATGATCTTGAGGATGACTGTATAATGTTTGGGGTGGTTGTGTTCGTGGGGTACTTTCATCTCTTGCATGTTGGTGGCCCCTCACAGCCCAACATAAAGTGGGAAGGGGATAACGGGGAGGGGGAGGGGAGCTTTAATTACAAGTACATAGTAACCATTCATGTATTGCAACACTGGGACTTTTATAACTTCACATCAATGTTGCTGGAGTGTTCTCCCTAAACGTTTACCCCATAGCTGGATGTATAGTTTTGAAATACTGTGAAACTACAACATGTTCTCGTCTCTGGTTGTTTTGCGCTGTTATATTTTATAAAAGTGTGTACGTGTTCAGATAGCCTGAATGTATTCCATGATGGGTTGGAGAGATAGTACGTTTTTCTTTATTTAATTTTTTGTATATGCCCTGCCAGTAATGTTTCCTCTGCTGGCCAGAGTAGTAACTGCAGTATTTTAATCATTCACGATGCACATGACATGCACTTACAATTTAAATGGCAAGTGCTTGAAATTTATGACGTAGCCGAACCCTTCAGAATATGACCTTAGCGTAACGGGATAATGAATTAAGTATTGCTGCTAAAAATGTATTTACCTAATGCAATAAGTCATGTAATGGGGTGATGCGCTTTTGAAAGTGTCTTAGGTAAACGTTAACATTTTATAACTGATCTCTTAGATTTAACATTAATATAAGGTAACACTGAATACAGGATATAATGCATCATGGAATACAGAGGCAAATACTTGTATGTGCCTCATCATTTTGTGTTGTGAAGTGATTTTGTTTGTCTCATTCCAGCTGTTTGGCATGCAAAAAAGAGGAGTAATCATGGCTTGATGGGGGGGAGTGTGTGCATGCGCGTGTGCGTGTTTGTGTGTGTGTGTGTGCACGGTCCTGGTATTCTGTCGTTGAGAGAGTGTAGGTCTTTAAAACACGCAGAACCATTACTGTGCTGTATTTGTGACTTGACTGCTGCTATACATTGTAGTTGTGTTTCACTACTTGAATATGTGTTAACCTCAGGTTGTCTGTGTCCAGTGTTATTCGTTATCATTTCCCCCATGTGTACGCCTTCATGCATCTCCTCTCAACAACTAAAGATTAGTAAATATCTCGCCCTTCATATTAAAGATGGGTAAACAAGCGTGTTAATGGACATTAATCGTATATCTGTGCAACACTGCTAGCTGTCAAATGTGATTACAGTTGCAAAGCAGGGGGAAGAATAAAATGGTTACATACTTCATGTACTTTTGTCAGAAGTGATTGTTATAAGACTATGGTAAATATTTAGTGTAATGTGTACACAATGCCTTGAGAGCAAATACGTTGAGGTTTTGTTGGTGTTTGCATTAGATAAACTGTATCTAAAGGAAGCAGTAACACCTCATTGAAAAGAAAAGAAATAGGTTGACAACTCATAAAGATAATGTTATAAGCATAATTTGCAAACATCAGTTGGACTTTCTATGAAGCTTTACTGAAAATTTGTATTTTATAAAAGCGCCCACCAATATTAAGGAATGTCTGGTCAAAGAACTCCTGTATTCTTATTTAGCCTTTGAACTTGATTAGACTATCTGCCTTCATCTTTTTTGCTAATAAAAGCAAAAACTTGATTTTGATAGACATGATTTGAATTTTCTTTTTTTGAATAAGCTGCTGACATTTTAAAAAAGTAATACTTTTGGGGCCACCAAATATTTTGGATCATGCAAAGAATCTATATTGTACTGTAGTAATTTTGTAATATTTGTAAGATGATATAGTGGATGTGACTGGTTACCATTGCTTGAATCTGTACATTGTTCCAATAAATTGTTTACATTATATGTGTCTGTCTCTTGTATGTTCTCAAAGTGCAGAGCATTCATCTCGCTGCAGCTGCACAAACATGAACAAGAGCAGGGACACAACTCATGATGATTCATCTGTCAAATTTGTAATAATAGGTATTTTTTGTATATAGATAACCCTTCTTGTTACAAGGGCAAAGATTTAAAATGTGCCCGCCTCTCATTTCTTTAGATACATGTCAGTTATCAATTAGACCAACAACATTAATACATAGGTATTTACTAATGTTTATTTAAAAAGAACAATTTCACCCCATTCACCCCCATTTCAGATGCATTAAGATAGAAAGCAAACATTTGTGAATAATTTTTTGGGCACCACAAACACTGATTTCCTATTAATTGTCCAAACGCTACACACTATTGTAATAGAAGCTGTGCCAATATGACAATGTAGTGTTGAGAAAGAAACCCAGCCCTCAGAAATTGCTCTAATTTCCGGTTGTTTGGGACCCACAAAGTAGGCTTACCCCCCAATAATTACTTCTTGAACATTTCTTTAGATTATGTTTATTTGGTATATTCTATGAAAAAAAAACTCCAAATATTACCCCCCCAAATGGCATCATAGTGCGTACCATAAAGGGTTAACAATGAATGTATGGTTCACTTTTTGATACAATTTTTTTTTAAATTACATTCATAAAGGTAAAACAACCCATGGTACCACAAATCATCAATCATTGTTTTTCTTTTTTGTGAGTTTAAAGAAAATGTGTAAAAAAATCCTCGCTGACAAACTGTACTAAATAACTTAATGCACACCTGCATACAATACATCGGAATTATTAGATGATAAGAGTAAACTTCACAAGTTGTGTTCACAGCTGGTTGGAAAATGGCTTAATATAATATGATACAATACACTATTATGTTATTTCGTATGTATCTGAGCTAGCAATTGTTTATTTTCGCTTTTTATCTTATCAGTCAATTATGACAGACAGTTTTTAGGCTAATTCGCAGCTTTCTTTCCTTCAATATACCACTGCAACATTGTCAGCCTACATGAGTACAGGAGTTTACGTGAAACACATGAAGGCAGCATTTGACCGAACTAGTGTTAATCCGCCAAAGGAGGCGCTATTTCATCCATAAAATGTAAACGGGAAGAAGCCATAGGGGAGAGAGACGCAATACAGACGGGTGGAGGTGGAGTCTTTAGGTGGGGAGGGAGAAGAAAGGGGAGAGGAGGAAAACGGGGAAAGGCAGATACAACAGAAACGGGGGGAGGACGGTGGATGATTTACGCGTTAAAAGTTGCCTTACAACACATTTAAGAGTTGCGGCGAAGAGGAATAAAACAAGATGATAACGCCCTACTTCCTAGAGAATTTCTGGGTAGGTGGTGCTTTTATTCACGTTGTTTACAACCGGTGCTATTCCTTATTATTCTGTTGCTGTGTTCCCTCCCTATCATGGCCATGTCAGCCAGGAATCAAATGTTATTAACGTTGCAGAGGCTTGTAGCTTGCTGCTGTTGAGCCGGTGGTGTCCGGTGCCGCCAGACTTACTGGTCTGCAGCCCCCCGGCCATCGTTCATTTTCCTCGGCGATTATTATTTTGCCACCCCGGGGGTTTGGGCCTCTGTAACCCATCTAACTTGAAACCTCGAAGAGTCCACCCTTGCTCCCGCTAATTGGCTGTCTCAGGCTTGCTTGGAATGTTTATGGTCATTTCCTTGAATGCTATTGGTCGCCTTGGCTGTCATTCACAGCCCCTGGACGTACGCGTCATTTTCTTCCGTAACAAAGTTTCAGTGAGAGACCAGATGTTTAGTAAGTTAGAGAACAGCTTTAAAAAAACACGAAATCACTCTCCTACTGTATCAGATATGAAGCCTATATTTATATAGCGAGTGCTGAGGTATCTGTATTAATAAGCGGTATACAGTGTTATCTATTTACTTTCGAAATAACATTAATCTTCCGATTTGACGTGGCTGCGGTAGCAGGTTGAAAAGTAAAAGCAATGTCTTAACCAAACCACCGAATAATGTCCTTTTTGTATTGCTTTTGCAAAACCCTAAAGCCCTAAAAATGGACTGTTACTGAAAGTGAGAGAAATGCCAGCTTTATTTGGGCTAACAGCTCTAAGCTAAGGCCAACGATTGTATACATTGATACCACTGTTGCAAGTATGGGTCATGTTTTAATTTGTCTTGAGTCATTTAGACTGTTGTTAATGCTGTTCTCTTGGTTGACCACCCTAAAGGGGTTTGATAATAGGCAAAGATCAATGGGACTACTGCAAATGGGATATATTTGCCAATAACTGTGTTATTGCTTTGCTCTGTTGGTTATGATGATACAGCTTGTTAAAAATGTAGTGCTTCAATTACAATTCATATTGCATGCATATGAACTGCAATACCTGAGGTAGTATGCAGTATATTTATTGCTCGGAATTTGGATATGATATTGTATTTTAACCTTCTTCAACTTCTTATATTAACCTTTTCAACTTTAGCTTTCTTCTTTTAATGCGCTGTATCACCAAGTCAAATTGCTGTGTACATTTGGTGAATGAAGAATGATACATATGTGAATGGATTAAGTGCTTCTTTGTTGATTTAAGAAGTTGATACATTACTATGTTCCAGGCTTATGCTACAACACAAAGTACTGTCACATAGCCAGCACTCACTGCATCTCCGTCTTCTTAATGCGGGAAACACAGCTTTGGTGTGTAGCCTCAGTGGACCTCACTGCCAGCTGACACAGCTGACAACATTCGCTGTGTTACTGAACATTACATTAAGTAAAGCCATTTTTAAAAGTGCAGCGCTGTCAACCCAAAAGCCCTTTTCCAAAGGAGACTTCATCATGAACTAACTGGAGGAGAGGAGAGCCGAGACGCTCTTGATTCTTCAATCTGCCCTTTGTGCCCTGTGCGGGGACACAAGAGACTCAGTGATGGCAAGGATCAGCTGTGTGCTTACCATGCAGGACACACACACACACACACACACACACACACACACACACACACACACACACACACACACACACACACACACACACACACACACACACACACACACACACACACACACACACACACACACACACACACACACACACACACACACACACACACACACACACACACACACACACACACACACACACACACACACACACACACCACACACACACACACACACACACACACACACACGGCATTAGGAGTTGCATCCATTCCCTTTGACTTGACTACCAAGCATCCCCACACGCAGACACGTGTTTCAGAATACACCTGTCTCCGCTCGGTGCTCGTTCACTCTGTGGCCAGGATACATTTTCAATGATTCTCTTCTTTGTGGGCAATCTTGGCATGAATCTGTAATACACAACATGTCCCCTCAGCTGAGTAAACATGTTCTTTAGGAATTAGGAGCCAGACATGGAACCGCCATGGCGTCTCTCTGGCAAAGCTGCAGCACTTTTTTTTTGTGTCCCTGCTACATTTCCGCTCGGTGGATTCGTGTTCAAGTTCCGCTTGTCCGTTTCCCTTTTCTGTGTGAAATGTGCACCAGTAAGCTCAGTGTGTGTGTGCGTGTGTGTGTGTGTGTGTGTGTGTGTGTGTGTGTGTGTGTGTGTGTGTGTGTGTGTGTGTGTTTGTGGTCTAATAGGTTCTTCTCACACTCCAGTTTTCACAGTCACTATCGCTCAAGTGTCGCAATAACAGCAACAACCAACAACCAACAAGAAGAGATCAACAATAGTGCCATTGACACATTTCCTTTCAGCTTCCACACGCTTCCATCTTGCCTTCAGTCTTTCTCTGTCGAGGGGAGATCCTGCTGAGATTGAGAATACCGTCCCCTTCGGTGAAACGGTTTGGATCAACATTGACTTGTGCACTCGTAACACATATCCTTCCTCATGGTGGTTGTTTTCATTTGTATGATTTGAGTCTGATGAACTCCTTTTTCAACTTTCAAAGGCAGTCAAATAAAAACAAAGAAGAAGAAACACAGAATAATTGAAGATTATGTTTCAAGTCCAATGTGCAAGGAATGCAGATGGTCAACTATATCCATGCCATAGAATGTTGTAAGTGACAACGTATTTGCAGGAGTCTGTATACATGTCAATGGAATAAGATAAGAACGGAAAGTCAATGAAATGCTGTTTATTGTAGTAATACATACATGATCGATGCACTGGGTTAACAGGGGCTTGAATGGGACTTGCTTTGTGGTAAAGTCACCTTTCCTGGGATTATCCCATGTCCCAGCCCGACTCTCAGTAGTGGTGAAGTTCCTCCACATTTATGTGTATCCCCCAAACAAAGCCCGGCTGTGTGTGCTCACCACATACTACGCTCTGTTTCTCTGATGTGACGGCTCAGTGCACCGCTCCCAGACCTCCCTGGTCACATGACCCAGGGCAGGCGCTGTGATGTCATGCTGCCGTCTCCCCGCTCCGGGGACTACGCCAGGCCATGGTGTCCCGTCTGTCTGGAGAGAGGCTCGTGTTGTTGAATCCTCAGTCAAAGCGTGCAGTCATATTTCTTTCCAGTGTGTTGACCCGAACACAGAGTCGTGTCCCCCGGGACTCTGAGCACCTGCTTGTTTCCTGTTTACTGAGCTGCTCGTGGAAATGAGATAACCGAGCCCTCCGATGGACACTTCGGCTACATGTCATACATTGTGCACCATAGTGTGATGAATGCACATACTAGGTACGCTACAGCAGTGACCAATCCTTTTTGTTAGTTTGCTTTAAAAATTAGGAGAAATAGGTTTCCTGTAAAGCTAATGTACTTTGCAGCCTGCTTAGCAATATGGTGTATTTAGCATTGAAGCAGCATATCTTTTATTGTCTTAGGTGTAGTCTAATATTGTATTTTAAGCACATTTATATTTAGTTAATCATATTCAGAGGTTTTATTTCCATACAACTGCTGCGCACATCATGAATTAAGGCCGCAGCTAACTATTTGTTCTATTAGTAATTTTTCACTAGATTATTCTCTTGATTAATTCATGAGTAATACAATCAAAATAATGACACTTCTCATTAGTTATAGCCCCAGATGGACACTACCTTGAACATAAGACCATGTATGATAATAACATGAATGGAAGACTTACTATCTTAGTTTTTCATTTTAGTTTAAAGCAATAGGCAGTAAAATGTTAGATAAGCAGCTCTCTCTGTCACGAGAGGCCTTACTGCGTGTCAGGCCATACACACTGGATTACGTAAACACAGGAGCTTGGAACTGGTTTTACACTCCGAAAGAAAGAAAGTGAATTCCTGTCCTCCTCTGCCCGGCAGACGTTACATGACAAACTGCTGCACTGTGGTTTTGTTTCAGTCCTTAAAGGTGTTTTCTCAGATTAAACATTGGCCTTGTAGCTGTCTCGTTTCTCTCCCTGTAATAACAGGGATGTTACTGTTGTGTGGAAACACAATCCTGTGTGTATTCCAACAGCAGTCTGTGGTGTGTGTGTGTTCTGGCCACGGCTTCATGAAACAGACTTGAACCGAGCCTTTTGATTCTACCACTTCCTGTATCTCATACTTTAAATAGACTCAATTATTGACGCAGGTGTCTGTTTGCTCAGTACAAATGAGAAACGGTGTCAATAGGGCATTTATGAGACTGCTGCTGTGTCCTTTTGGTTATTTTATTATATGGTGTATTTAGGTCTCTGTGTTTCTATATTTTGTATTGAAGTACAAAACATGAACAAATAGGGCTGAAACGTCCACCTTTTTCACTGTCAACTATTCTTTGGTAAGAAATTCATGAAAAATACCCTTACAGTTATCTATTGCCAAGTTGAAGTCTTTAAGTTGCTGGTTCTGTGCAAGAAGCAGTGTAACACCCCAACATAAATCAGGTTAAATATCATGAAGACTATAAGTAGTGAATCTTCACATTTGAAAAGCTACAACAAGGGAACGTTTGGTGCTTTAGCTTGAACATGTGTTTAAACATCACGTAGTGTTTTGTGGAGTGTGCGTTTTGTGTTCTTATGGCGCTTTTCCACTGCAGGACCTAGCACAGCTTAGTTTGGCCTTGGTAGGCCTGGCTCACTTTAAGCTGCATTTCCATTACCGTTTAGGGGTAGTTACTATAGTAACGCAGTGTAGGCGCGGCGATCGGCTGTTCGGCGGGCGGAGCGACGCTGCGTAAAACTGCCGTGACGTCATCTTCAATGCGAACCAACAATATCCGCTGTTTGCTGTTGGCACTCATATCTGTTCAGAAACTAGACAGAAGTTAAACAAGTACAAACCACAGACTGTCTGTGTCATGGAGAATACAGTCGCTGGTTTATTTATGTCTGTAGGCCGTTGTTGTGACTGTGGAGCATATACAACGTTAGCTTAGCCTGATCGATCCGATCTCCATTCAGAAAACAAACATTTTAAAGGGTTTTCGCCTGCCGTCTGTCGCTCAGCATCATTTTGAAACGTGTATTACAATTAAATCACGGTCAAATATGTTGTTGTTGTTGTTGTTGTAGCCCCCTTGCCAGCGATTCTCTCTGACCATGCAGCAGTCGAGAGTGTTTACGTCACTAGTTTAGCATATTCAGCCCGGTTGTTGGGCCGGTAAGAACCTCGGTTTTGGAGGGCCAGGAAAAAGGTGAAAAAGTAGCCCTGAGCCGGAACTAGCCCTAGTGGAAAAGCAACAAAAAACGTGCGGCAGTGGAAAAGCGCCATTAGTAGCTGATTGATAGAGCTTTCCGAACTTTATTTCCGTCTTTTTTTAATCATTAACCATATAGCCCACACTCAGATTCAATTCTCAAATGTTTCTAAAATGACTATTTTGACATGTTGCTATTGTCCATGAAGTAAAAGGAATTATTAGAAATGAAATGGTTAAATTGCCACGAGAGTCAAAGCTTTCTCACTAATGCAAAGCTGTTGTTTAGTTAATAATTCTAACTTTGGTGAAGAACCCCATGAACCCTCAGCAGCTCACGTCTGCTTGGGAAACAGAGCTGTGTCAGTCGACATGCCACAAATAACCTGGACGTATGTCTTGGTGTGTATCCAACTCTGCTTTAATTGGTAATGAGGTAAGGTTGCTGCTTTTTCCATCGAAGTTCACTTGGTCATGAGTGAAACCACTCTTCCAGCAAGAGCATTAGTGCGCATGTAACCATGACGTAAGCTGTCTCGTTGCCAGGCTATTACCTACATTTTTTCATGTCAGCCTCGAGCATTCAAGACGCTGAGTCCCCTGCAGTGAGCCGTGCAGACATAGCACAGGATTTAGGTGCTTGTGTAAGAATGTGTGGCCTATATACCCATAAGAGCCAATACTAATGGGTGGAGGACGGTAAACTATTCTGTTGAAGGAAGCGCACCTACAGCAAGTCCTTTGGTCTGACTGAGGTTGAAGAGAGTGGAATATAATTCAATTCAATCAAAAAAGGAAACACTTGTATATCTTCCAGCAGTAACCAATCAAAACAATGCATGATGCACTCCTGCACATGTCAGCAGTAAACTCTATTTGTGCTGCCTCTATCTCTGCTCTGCTTGTTTTCAAGCCTGTTCTATATGTGTGTATGTCATATTGCTGCTTTTAACAACTGTGTGCAATGTGCTACTTTATGTATATATATCCTTACTGCTTTTAACAGCTGTGTGCAAGGCAGTACTCCCTCTCTGTAGCTTCTGAAGAGGACACATTCTGCTCCTTTTCAGGTTCATATTAGTATGTGTGCCTCTTCTGCGACAAGTTCCATGCTTTAATGTTCAAAAGGCTCTTTATTGCTGCAGCACCTCTTTTCACCCTCTGTCTGAAACCAGAGCTCAGTATGCTCTGATTGGTTAGCTGGCCGGCTCTGTTGTGATTGGTCAACCGCTGAGAGATATCTCACCCATTACCATGTACAATATGTTGGAGCGCTAGCCCCTAGAAGCTCGATTGTACATAGTGATGTCACTATTTTACGGAGGTAAACAAAGGAGTCCAATTGAGGTGTTTCATGGCAGGGGGGGGGGGGAAGTGTGTTGGAGAGAAGAGAAAACTCCCTCTGGAGGAAACACAGGGGTTTTAACCTTTGCAGCAACACCCATTTTAGGATCAGGGGGTGCGAAAATGAAGGCTATTAAAAAGTATTAAAACCGAGCGTTTTCTTCGAAATAAATAGTATATAAAGGGTCCAAAGAGGTTGTGTTTCCACAGTCCTGCCTGAATGTAGTCCATGGCGTAGGTGTGGAGTTGGATTCTGTGCAGTTTATTGATGGCATCCGTTGGGGTTTGACGTCATATCTGAACAGGACAATCGCACGCTCACGGCGTTGATAGCGCGAAAGGTCCGTTTTACCCGCCGGTTGTGGGTAAGCAACATCGTTTTGGGGAAATGTGAGTCTGCGTCCAAATGGTTGGAAGATAAGGAGGAAGGACAATCAATACTGTCTACCTATGTTGCAAATGTATTATCTTTTTGAATTTACACACGGCATCTATTGCACGTCTGTCCGTCCTGGGAGAGGGATCCCTCCTCTGTTGCTCTCCCTGAGGTTTCTCCCATGTCCCTTTAAACTGTGGGGTTTCTCTGGAAGTGTTTCCTTGTACGATGTGAGGGTCTAAGGACAGAGGGTGTCGTATTGTCATACTGATATTCTGTACACACTGTGAAGACCACTGAGACAAATGTAACATTTGTATATTGGGCTATATAAATAAACATTGATGATTGATATAGTCAGATGCGAGGTGAAGTGTGTCGCCAAAGGTAACCGGTTGAACTCGAAGTGGCGATGAGGTCTTAAAATGTATTCCATTTGACTTCAGGATTCCTGCATAGACCCTGTAGATGCACAACAAGCTTTATAGCACAATTCAAGGAAAGGGGAAAACCCCAAACGGCAACCTTCTCCACCCCTGCCTGCGTTCGTTTATATGATGTCTTTTCGAAAAGCATTTAAACTTCATGCCCTTATGATTTTTTTCATTTGGCAAATGTTGCCTTTGCGATACCATGTGTGTTACGTTTATTTGCTAGATGGGACAGTGATAACGAGAAAACCAAAGCAATCTGTTTTCTGTGTTAATATTGGCAGTGTTTGGATATGGAACAGCTGACACCATTCAGTCTGTTGGAAGCTGTCTCAGCGGCATACTTGTGCTTTTGCTGAAACAGACTTTGAGTGACATGTGTGCTAACCTCTCTGCATGTTATCCTCTCTGTTGGGTGGGCAGGGACTTTCAAACCTCATCTAAATCCAAGCATAAAGACCACTTCTGAATTTCACAATGTGTGGTTGGAATATTAAACACCCAGTACGGGGGCTTTCATCAATGAGTGTCCAGAATAGGACATTGAGAAACTGTGCGGCACACCAGTATCACTTCTCCAATTCTCCCTGTCGTACAATCCTGAACTAGCCAGTAGACAAATATAGACATTTCTATTTAACTTCAAATTCTTAGACATTTCTGGTTGGTTTCAAGGGGCTTCATTCTCGCCTCCTGCTTTGTAGGATTATCTTTTTTTCAGAATTGATATTGTAACACGGCTGCTGAAAACGCCCCGAGCAGTTTCCTGTGTTTGTTTTTATTTTTCATTTTGTATTCATTGATATTACATTCCACATGAGCACAGTTAGTTGTTGCACAGAATGGAGTCTCTTCCTGTTCTGCTCTGTTCTGGGCCGCTGTGTGTTTTCACTCACTTTTCGTCACTTCCCTGTTTTGTCGACTGATTGGCCAATTGTCGATGTTTGTCTCTCTTTGTGTTTCGTATTGGTGCACAGTAGGGCTGCTCTATTCATCCTATTTGAATCGCAATTAAGATTTTGGCTTGCAACGATTATGAAAACAACATAATCGAAATAAAACAATTCTTTTTTTCTTTTTTTAATTATTATTTATAAAAAAAGAAAAAGTATAATTTTTTTGTATTGGTTTTTTAATTGAATTATGCTTAAAGTTCAGGGTAGTCAACTGTTAAAAACATACTACACATTTCTTTGTTCAATAAATTGATGTTTTCAAAGTAAATGGATAATCGTTTTTAATAATCGTGATCTCAGTTATTGACCCAAATAATCGAGATTATGATTTTTGCCATAATCGAGCAGCCCGAGTGCACAGTATTCCGTATTTTTAATCGTCATTGTGATGTCAACTTGTGTGATAAACACATTTTGAAAGACTGGAATTCTGCACCTTAGACTGTGTATAGGTTGCTGGACCTGGGGATTGTTGTGGTTTGGAGCCTTCTGTGTTCAGTTTAATGTTTCATTTGTTCAATAACAGAAAGTTGGAGAAATCTTTTTCTTTTAATGTTCTCCTTTTTGTTTTTTAATAAAGGCTACTGAAAGCAGCAGAAAAACTAAATTGAGTACACTTTATGATCTGTAATTTGATTGCAGATATTAGCATTATTGCTGTATTCAACAACATATGGCATATTGTACTTATGTCCTGCATCCTGAGCTCCTTTTGATCGAGGCATTATGATGGAGTAGGGCTGAACGTTTCATCTATTTTAAATCGAAATCGCGATTTCAAATGATGCAAATCGCAAAGCCTGCAATTTATTTATTTTTTCTTCTTCTTGTGTGTCAGTCTAGGGCTGAAGGATTAATCGATTTTAAATCGAAATCGCGATTTCAAATGATGCGATTATCAAATCGCAAAACCTGCGTTTTTTTTTACATTTTTCTTTTTTTTATTACATTTTTTCTTTTTTTTCTTCTTCTTGTGTGTCAGTCATTCACACCAATCAGAAGTGCTGTAGGGACGGGAGCGCGTTGATGCGACCTTCCTAGCCGGAGATATGGCCGCATTTTACAATAAACTTCTGTTGGGTCGCTTAAAAACAAATATCGCAAATCGAATAGCAATATCTGATTTAAAAATCCCAATTAGATTTTTTCCCAAAATCGTGCAGCCCTAATCCACACCAATCAGAAGTGCTGTGCTCCACATGTACCAGCCATTGTTAACCAATCAGAAGTGGCCCATGATAGAAGGTGATAGACAGATTGATCCAATCACCTGCCAAGTATCTTTGAAAGTGCCTGTCCTTTCCAGATGGCTTCCAATGGAGCTTTAGGCTGCGGCCACACGAGGACGAATTCGGTCGTTTGCGTTACTGTTTAGTGTCATATAGACCATTCGGCCACACGAGGACGACCGAATACGGCACTAAACGACTGAGGAAACGATAACGGGTCACAAGGTGGATAGAAAGGCATACGCAACTCTCTGGGGGGTCAAACGGCTCCGTGTGTACGCCCTATCCGAACATTTTCAGATCACTGATAGTGATTGCGCAATAGCCCCGCCTCTCCCCACCTCTTCTGCTCACCTCCGCTGCTCACCTCCGCTTACCCCGCGCCATTGCTGAAGTGTTTCGCCACCAACAACAACAACAATGGTGGATCGCAGAGTTGCTATCGTGCTCCGGACACTATTGACCATGCTACAGTTGTTTGTGCAACATCTACAGCAATAATGATGAGGCAATAGCCCCGCCTCTCCCCACCTCTGCTGCTCACCCCCGCGTCAAAGTAAACTGCACCCTGAATTCAGATTATTTATCTTTCTCTCGATATGGACCTAAACGCGAGTGAAGTCTAATCTGACAGGACGGAGACACGCAGCTCTGCTCACCTGCAGCTCCTCCCGCTGCAGCAACACACACACTTCAAGTCAGATCATCACCCTTAGCTATTTTAATTACCTCTCAAACTACCTAAACTAGTTATAAATATGTTTATTTTTACTGTCGGCCGGGTCACTCATTTGGATCCGCTGCTGCATGAGACAGACACTGACGCTGTCCGAAGAGAGGGAGGAAAAAGAGAGGCTCTGTGTATTTTATTAGTTATAATATATAGATCGTTATTCATTTGTTTTAAAGCTCAATAAATAACAAAGAAGACTTTGACCGGCACTTTTATCATTTTGTCCGGAAGATTTAAACTTTAATACACGCTGACTGGCGAAAAACTCTGCCCGGTTCCCTCGGCCCCCACCGCGGAGAATAAACAGAAGGGCAACCATGACAACCATGCTTCTTCGCTGCTTTTGTGGAGGAAGTTACAGCGCCACGTACAGGCTCCTGCATGTACTGCAGCGTCTCCAGCGGTTGGAGCTAAACGGAGCGGTCTCGTGTGGACAGACACTATCCGGATAACTATTGCGTGTGGACGGAAGCTTGTTTGCGTTAATCCTATGCGTTTAGCCGTTTTCGTCCTCGTGTGGCCGCAGCCTCAGATGCTTTGGTGAAACGTCTGAGTCAGGTTAGCAATGCTCCATCACGTGTTTCTATTACAGGGTGAATCTTAAACTGAAGCTTGACTTTAAAGCAACCCAACGGAAGTTTCATGTAAGTTTAGTTCTTTCACTCGTAGCTCGGGCTGCGGGGGGGCTAGAGACGGGAGCACGTTGATACGACCTTCCTAGCCGGATAACAAATATCGCAAATCGAATCGCAATCGCAAAATCTGTCCGAAAAATTGCAATTAGATGACAAATCGTGCAGCCCTATAATGGAGGACATAAGGTCAGCTGTTATGGTCGGTGTCTCACCTTCCCGCCTTGACATCTAATGCGTGCAGAAGTTTGCATGTCATGCTGTTTTCTGCAGGCCGGGTTACTGCTAAACTTTTACTTTGTTACGGTTATCTTGTTACAACAGGAAGCTAATCTCAGTGGTCCGCTTGCTGGGGTTGAAGATAGGTCAGTGAGCTGGAGCCCAGAGAGAGGGCTTTCCTTTTTAATGTCTATTTGCTCTCTAAACAGAGTTATATCAGAGCTACCTCTGAGGTCCATTTTGACCTTTACTCTTTGTCAATGTGCAAAACAAGGACTTGTTAAAGCCGCTGAACTGCTGACAGTGTATTGCTCCAGGAACCAGGAAGTATCTGTGACTCTCGGGTTGAGGTGAAACAAAGTGTGCTGGCAGATTTAGACAAGAATGAGGATAAACTGCTGTGTTATCATGATTACATTTCTCTGAACATATGACTTTCCTTATCGGTCTGCATGTGGGTCGAGCTAGTGTTCAGTTCTTTGCATGCTGTTCCGCAGAATCTACTACATTTGACCATTTGCTTTAGAAGAGAGAGAGAAGGCTTTTAAAGGCACTTCCTAGCATCAAGCCATGGTTCTATTCCCTCTGTCACTGAATAGACGGCCTGAAGGAGGTCATTGAGGAAGTCATTCTTCTGTTCTGGGAAATGCCAAGATGGTGTTTGTGTTTTAGGTGTGTGAGGCGTGTAGGCCACGTATTGCACAATCAGGTACAATGTCCTTCAATTTGTGCATTCAAAAGTTTTAAAGAAAAGAAAGTGAGTTCTGTGGGGGTTAAAGTTAGTGACCTCATTAAGATCCTAGTGATATTGATGTCCAAGCTATTGCTGAGCCTCTCGGTGCTGAACTGGTGTATTCCCTTGGATCTTCTTGGACCTAAACGGGGAGAAAAGGCTGTGATCTGAGAGGTTGGATCCTTAATATTGTTGTCCATCACAGGGTGTAGATATCCATATGCGGGGTCAAGCACTATAGTGTGTCCAGCAGAACAAACCCCTCTTTGTAGGGACATGTGGTCCTGTCCTCTTCTGTTGGCTCACCAGACGGTAAGGAAACGCTTCGTGCTGCAGGAGTAGACACTCCCAGGAACTTTCTCAAGTGTCTCTGCCTTCCCACAAGTCAGTATGCTGCTCCCAGGCCTTCTGTGACGTGGCCACCAACATTCAGAATCTAACTACCCTCCCCACGAGGACCTGTCTATAATAATGGAGAATTATTTCTCTGCTTTGTAGCAAAGTCTACAGTCGGCTCCTTCAGCCGGACATCATTTGTTTGACCAACATGCCTGCCCTGTCAACTCTACTACAGACCAACAGAGAGGTCGGGTCGGGTCAATAACTGTTCTCCAAATCAGCGTAGCTCTTATCTTGAATGCAAACCCAGCACCATCAAAGTCATTCTCGCAGAGGCCGGCCTATCTACTGTAGTAGTGAAGTTCAGAGTTTATTATCTGAATCTGAAGGGGATTTATTGGCTGTTTTCGATACAGTCTGCAAAGGCCTTATCAGTCCTAGCATGCTGATAGTCAGCATAATACATATCGTACACAACAACGCACAATATCAAATACAAACTTATCAGGACCTTCTGTTGGGAAAACCAATATAAGGGTGACTCATTTTATAAGTCTGCAATAAGTACTATGAACAAGTCAGCCTGGCTGATTGATTGGTCTGGCTCTGATGAAGGAGGTAGCTTGGTGAAAGAATACAAAAACTAATTTGTATTTATTATGTTAATATTGTCCTTTGAAGTCATTGTGATTTTTTTGCTTGCAATTTAATTTATGTATTTAATTGCCTTCATTCATATTTTGTGTATTCTGTTTGTAGGATTATATAAATATGTGGTACACAAATAATATTTTTTCATTATTAAAACATTTAATATCAGTAGTTTTAGTAGTAGTAAGAGGGTGTCACTCTATCTGTACTCGAAGGGTCATTTGTGATTATTAAAAACAATCTTAAATGCAAAACCAACATTTTTCATTCAATTAAATTATTCAGAGGTATCTGCAATTTTTTTTAGGGCATCAGTGCAACTGGACACCCGTCCCCCGGTGGCATGGTAACGGGAACACAGACGGACAGACCTCTATCTCTTACATTATCTGCTCCAGACATAGACCAGTCCACAACACTTCATACATTTTTTTGAACATACATTTCTCGGAAACATGGCAAAGATGAGTATGGTTGACCAGAGGCTTCTGCACATGCAGCTGGACGCTATGCAGACAATCAGAGTCCTGCTTTTAGAAAAGGCCATCACGGTAACGTCAGTACACAGTTGTTGTTATTGTTGTTTGTTGGGCTTGGTGCTGTGACTTATCTATCTGCATTCCTTTTTTGTCTTTGAAATGCAGGGTGAAAAAAACAATGGCTTTGATGTGCTCTACCATAACATGAAGCATGGCCAGATTTCCTCCAAGGAGCTGACCGACTTCATCAGAGAAAGGTAGGACATGGCACTCTGACACACTTCACTTGTTCTGAGGAGGTGGCCCTCTCTACGTAGTGAATCCAGTACATACAATAAGTTACTCATTAGCCTGCTGTGATGTGTTGCTTCTTCAATACATGTATTACCTGTTGTGTGGTTTTCTTTGTATTTGAAATGTACTTCCCAAACAGCACCAGCAGATCCTGTTCCTGTAGTAACACCCGAGTACTTAGCTGCTATTCAAACCACTCTGAATGTGGCTGATTGCCAAATACATCTCACACCATATGGGTTTGTTCCAAGTTGAGCCTCAACTAACATTATTCTTTTTTACATTATGTTCCTTAAGAATAAATCCTCCTAGTTATTTGTTCATTATTGGTTCAGTCTACACTTAGTCAGAAAACCAAAAAGAAATTAATTTCACTGTAATATTCAGGGTTCCTACGGTCATTAAAAACCTGGTAAAGTCATGGAAATTCAAAATGCAAATTCCAGGCCCTGGAAAAGTTATGGAAAACAATATTTTCCCCAAAGTTTTGGAAAAGTCATGGAAATGTAACCAAAATTGCATCAAATATAATTTATATTTTATTTAATCGACGAAATAGTAATACTATAACTATAATAAATACAGTATAGTAATGAAACGTAAAATGGCATTTAACTGTCGAGGTTAGAGATGTCCCGATCGGGGATCGGAGCGATCACGTGATTTTCAAAAGATCGGAATCGGGAGAAAAATCGGAGATCGGGAATATATATTTTTTTATAAAATATTTGTATTATTTTATTTAATGTTACAAAACAAAAATGACCATGTTCACGTCTTAAAGACTTAGTTTTGGTTTAAAATTACACAACATCATGTATGTGTTGCTTCTGTTGGGCTTGTTTTCATAGTGCCGTTACCTGTGTGGCCGCTGTGTACTCGCCGTGTTGTTGTTGGTGTTTGTTTCTCAGGTAGCGTATTAGATTGGTCGTGTTGAACGTAGCTCTGTTCTTTCCACCACGCGGAACCTCCGCCTTGCAAACATTGCATCTGGCTGTTACACTGCCTTCCCTTTCAATTTTATAATACTTCCAAACTCCTGACATTTTCTCTGTCCTGACTCCCGAGTCACCAGCTGAACGTAGCCTCTCGTTAGCTTACTGCTACTATTAGACACTGCGCCCACTCTGTTGCCAGATTTCAGAGGAATAAGCAACCAGGTCTATGAAAACAAGCCCAAAGAAAGCAACACATACATGATGTTGTGTAATTTGAAACCAAAACTAAATCCTCAGGATGACTTTAAGACGTGAACATGGTCATTTTTGTTTTGTAACATTAAATAAAAAAATAAAAAATTATAAAAAAAAAAAGAAAAAATCCCGATCCCCGATTATTTTCTCCCGATCCCCGATCTTTTGAAAATCACGTTATCGGCTCCGATCCCCGATCACGTGATCGGATCGGGACATCTCTAGTTATTACACGTTTTTTTGTGAGACTGGGTTGTCAAAATGGCTTCAAATGTATTCAGTATTGTATGACCATGTTTGAATTGGGGGGTGGACGTCACATCCTCGAGGGGGGTCCGGGGGTATCCCCCCCCCCCTGGGAAGATTTTTTGTTTTAACATTTTAAAGTAAAAAGCTTCAATCTGGTGCACTTTGAGCACACAATTACTAGAGACCTGATCTAGGGGGTACAACTCTAAAACACCCATATGAAAAAGATCGGTTTACATTTTAATAATCAAATAAGTATATGAACATAACCAATAACCTACCATAGCCAATAACAAATAAATGTAACTTATTTTATTTTTGTTGTTCATTCATATCTTATTTTACCAGTTAACATTTATTTATGCATATTTTGTATCTCTCCAACTTTAAACGATATTTTTGGTTTACTGTCCTATAGTATACATTGGAATGATTTCAAACCTGTTTTTATTAATCCTAATAATTATAAAGGAGTGCCTTGGAAATATATGTTTACATAATTTGTGGTCAAAACGTTTGAGACCCACTGAGATAACTTTTAAAACTAAAATTAACTATCTAAACACTCAGAGAGTCCTTTACCTCACTGAGCCTCTCAGTCTGACAGGAGAGCTCTCCTCCACCCTGGTTGTAGAAACATCTACTTCTTATATCCGTTAGCGCAGCTAGCACAAGATTCTAATAACAACAGCGCCGGTACCGGTGCGCCCTCTCTCTCTCCTTCGCTCGCTCTCTCTCTCGCTCTCTCGCTCTTTGGCTGTGAGCTGTGGGCGCCTGATAAGCCAACATCCCCCACTTTCATCACTTACAGCGCCCATCGTACAGGGCAAATGAAAAGTGTAACCGGGGTGAAAAGGGTGTTACATTTACTTAATTATGAATGTTGTTACATCAAGGCCGAAAATTAGGATGAGCGCCAACGGTCAAAAATGTTTTGCAGCGGCGCGCATATTTCAGCAGCGGCGCTGCACCGCTAGTATTTGTATATAGGGGAAACACTGGTCTTGTTAAGATCAGTTGCTCGTTGTAAAGAGACCTGTGTACAAAATAAATAAATATATATATATATATATATATATATATATTATATATATTAGGGCTGTCAGTCGATTAAAATATTTAATCGCGATTAATCGCATGATTGTCCATAGTTAATCGCGATTAATCGCAAATTAATCGCACATTTTTTATCTGTTGTAAATGTATCTTAGAGGAATATTTTTCAAGTTTTTAATACTCTTAACATATGAGTGGACAAATATGCTTTATGCTAATGTTTATTATCATTTGAACAATGACAAATATCCTCATGAATATTAAACACAACAACCTCTGAACATTACAAATATTCGCCTCAATTCAACCTGGCACCTCTCATACAATACAAATGGGGTGTGTGTGTGTGTGTGTATGCGTGTGTGTGTGTGTGTGTATATATATATATATATGTGTGTGTGTGTGTGTGTGTGTGTGTGTGTGTGTGTGTGTGTTGGATCGTTGGAGCTATGTGCAACTCAAGGCATATGCTCGAACGGGAGCTGCCTGGACGCTGCAATCATGTTGCTGCAATCATGAGTGTGCTGACTTCTCCTACAATGTGCCACTGTCTGGCTTCCTGCATAAGTGCTCGGTGCAGTTGTGGCGAAATGTCGCTCCTCTGTTTTCATTTAAACAGCTCCTCATATCCATTAGCGCAGCTAGCTAGCACCAGATGCTAACAACAACAACAATGCACGTAAGGTCTCTCTCTCGCTCGCTCGGGCCACATTACACACACCCTCCCGGTCCTCCTGATGGCCAGTCGGTGCCTGCCGGTGAGCGTGGAAGTGTGGTCTGCCACAAGCGGGCGGCAGGAGCGGGGCTGTCAGCAGATGGTATTTTAAACTCGATGCGCTCTGAAACTACGGGGCGGCCGAGGAAAAAAAATACACGTGCGTTAATCGCGTTAAAATAATTAGTGGCGTTAATTTTTTTTTGCGTTAACTTGACACCCCTAATATATATATATATATATATATATATATATATATATATAAAAAAAACGTTTTTTTTAAAAATATTTTGTTGTTACATTTTTCATTAGTTTTACCAAAATAACTTGATTTAATTGTATTTAAAATAATATTTCCAAATAAATAAATCCTTCGAATCTGCCTGTTCAGTTTCTGTTGGAATGTGAAGGGTTAAATGCCGTCTCTGCGAGTGAAGACGGGAGAGCTTGTTGGTCCCTCTCTATATTCACAGAGGGCCAGCTATAGTAACTAAATGAGAGGGTAATGTCAAATGACAGTACAATTGACCAATCATATCTTCCCTCTAAATGGGCGGGCTTTCTTTTCGCGGACTTTATGATACGTTTTTGCCCACTGTGAGGTCTATGCAAGTGGTGCAGTGACGCGTCCTAAAACCCGGAAGTAAGCTTCGCTCGGATTCCCTCGACAGAAAGCAATGGGATTTCTCCACAGGATTTTGGAAAATAGCTCGAAATAAGGTCTGTGGAAAACGAACCTGTTAGATAAATGCACGTTTTGTTCAGCCGGATAATATCCACATGTCTACCCTACTTTTATTATTTTCGAATCATAAATCTAATCGATAGATTTATGATCGATAGATTTATGATCGATAGATTTATAATTAGCATAAGTTCGTTCATGATGGCTCACTTCAGTGATAGTGATGACATCGTTGTGAAATTATTAACCGAGTCATTTTCAAGATTGAGTTCCAATGATAAACTGGAGTGGCAAAGGATCAGCTGAATGACCCGCAAGTGCTTCATCCAAAAGGACAGGAGGATGGACTTTGTGTTTCAGTGATTTATCATCAAAGGTAGCCTAAGTCATTTTCAATGCGGGTTGCCATGCCGACTTAATTCATTTGTATTTGTTACTTGGCTGTGGGTGCCCTGTCATGATAGGTGTTTATATAAATGGTGTTGTTTTGTGTGGTAGAGGGTCGCTGTCATTGATGCGTTTTGCACCCCGGGCCACTGTTTTGATATTCCGCTGAAGTATACGCTGTGACGTAATATATCTTCTTTTTTTTCTCGAGGGAAGGGGGGTCAGAGGGCCTAGGTATAAAAGTCACGGCTCGCCACTGCCTCTTTGTGAAAGAAGCATAAACCTTAGCCCACATGCAAGCCCGCCTTAACCTGCCAGGTTTTCTTTTGTAGGCTCTGTGATCGCACTTCTCCACTCTGCTCTACGCGCGCCTGGTCCTCTCCTCCAGATGAGTGACGTATCAGGCCTCCCTCATGTATTTGTCCGGTTGCCGTTGGCTCCCCTCCACGTAATGTAGCAAGTCCTCTTCGTCCTCTCCATCTCCTCCAACAGATAATGTCCCTCCTGTCTGTTTTTCCTCTCCCGCTACTCCATCGCTATCAGAACCAGACGGCCTACTTGGCTCCGAGGTCCCGCGGCCGGCACCGCTGCCGCTCGGTACAGAACTCACCTGTCCTTCCTCCTCATCCCGGCCTACAGGTTTAAAATAACCTGGAAGCTTCGGTATGTTTTGTAATAGCTGCTTGTCTTGAAACTCCTTTTCCCTCAACAATTTCCTTTCCCGAGCGCCACTCTCAAACTTTTTCTTCTCCGACATTTTCTCCTAAACAACCTTCATCTGTCACTCAATCACTCGCAATTTGAATAAGTCACATGTGAAACATATTCTCATTCTGATTGGCTGTTAAGTGGTGCCCACTGACTGTTACAGAGTCATCTCTGGAATCCATCGATCTGATTGATTAGCGGAGCAAATGATCAAAATACCACGGAGGGAAGATATTTTCGTTTGGATTACTGGTGGAAGCTCACGAGTGCGTGTGTGTGTGTGTGTGTGTATACGTGTACTTTTGCATTTGTGTGTATTGTTTGTTTCCCGGGGAAAACACTCACGAGAAACACCGGCTGTTGTTGTGCCTGCTGTGACGTCAAGTTACTCCGTTCTCCGCTTGTAATTATGCCGAAGCTTCAAAGTTGTATTTATCATCTGAATTTGCTGAAACACGCTTAATATTCAGAAAGCCAAGACTTTGTTTATTTGAAATCAGATGAAAACAAACTGTAACGGACCCTGCCGTGTTATCTATGATTACTATACGCCTTACATTCATAATGTCAGCCGGAGGGAGGGGAACAGCAGAACAGCAGAGTGGCGAGGGAGAGCAGTCCTCTTCCCTTTACAAGCTTCAAAAATGTATTTATTGTGTGATTTTGGAAATAAAAGTTTCATATTCTGAAAGCCAAGACTTTGTTTATTTAACATTTTAAAAAAACATCAGAAAAAAATAAATAAATGTATTTTGATTTTTTTTGTATTGGCTCCTGGGCTTCAGCCCAGGTCAGCCTGTGCATTAAGGCGGCCCTGCCCACATGTGTCAAACTCAAGGCCCGTGGGCCAAATCAGGCCCTTGGTGGATTTAATTTCGGCCCGCAGGATAATCTTTAATTACTATTAGATCTGGCCCGCCGGTGTATTGCACGCACACCTTCACTCCATCCTGAGGGTCTCCTCAGCTCAGAGCCTGAGCCCAAACATTGATGAACTTGCACCCAAGACGAGATGCCAAGTATCTGGCTTGAACTAGCATCACAGAGCAGCACACTGACTTTACATGGATGTTTCCTTCTGCACTTTCATGACAACAGGGCATGTTTGATTTTTTCTTTGAGGGAAATAGTTTTTTTGATAAGAAATGGCTCTGCAGATCGAGCCATAAGAAATGAATGCAACTGATTATTTAATGTTGTTTTTATAGGCAATCATTTAAGCTTTGTTAGTTCCAGGTTTAATATGTGCAATAAGTTCATTTCAATAAGTTTTGCAATAAACATTGAACCAGTCCGGCCCTCGACTAGTAGCCTACCGATTTTTTAATTGTGGCCCACTGTGTATTTGAGTTTGACACCCCTGCCTTACCCTATCTCACCCTGGCATTATGTTACACACCCCCAGTGTCTGCAGCAGGATAATACCATAATAATACCTTCTTTACAAAATTCTTTCCACATCCACAGAGATTAGCCTCCCTGTGTCAGAGGTGTGTGTTTATAACCTGCCGCATGATGGATGGGCGACCGCTGGAATTCAACCGTGGATTCCACCTCTCTCACTGCATCACTCATGCGGCTTTCACACCAGCGCTTTCCCTTTCTAGCTCCGAGCGGGAGCTTTTCTGGTTCAGCTCCGGTTTCCCTTTTCTGCTCCCGCTCTGTTCACACCGCCCAGAGCCCGACTGGTGCTGCCGCTGCTGCGTCATGACGTCACCGTTTACATCGCTGATTTACGGCGCTCACAACAACAGGTCGATGATCGTGTTGCTTTTAATCACACGAAGCCAGAATAAATTAAATAACGACTTCTCCAACCTTGTACTTTTCTCCAGAGTGCCGTGGTTCATTGTTTATTAATGTGTTTCTGCAGCATTTAGCGACCGCTGCAGTGCTGGCTGCTCTTCCACGGGAGTTTATTCTCCCGTTAGCTCCCGGTTAGCTCACACTGCAGCGGCCGCTCTAAAGTATTCACTGTCCGACTCACACAAGCAGCTGATGCATATCCCCAGTTCCCCTTAGCCTAAGTGAATGTGTGTCAGTCTGAATTGACACTGTTTGGTATCACAACGCTGTTATGAAAGTTTCTCTGGTATAAAACGGGTGATGTTGGCATAGCAACCGAAGCTAAACTGACTACTTGCTATTGCTATCCTATTGTGGCATAAACCGTTTTCTACAGGCACATTTTACCGGCGTATTTTTATTATGATTCTACTTGTGATAGTCGGACACGACAACCTGTGCAGCCCATGTATTGATTCCATCCGATAGCTGCAATAATACAAAACAACACGTCTGCGTCTCTCCACAATGATCGATAACAGTGAACGGATGGTCAAAGTAAGGTACAGATAAACAGAATCACACGAAGCCTGGTTAGTGTTGCCTGACTTTATAAAGTGTGTTTATAGGCACTACTGCTTGTAGGCAGGCATGACAGTCGACCCATGTTCAGGGGAGGTGGGTTTAGTTTCCTGCACGCCTCGACGTGAGAGAGACGTAAGCGACGCCACCTCTTAGCTCCGAAGCTAACCATTTTTTGGAGCTGGAAGTGAACCGGATTCCGGAGCTAAGAGGCGGCGCCGCTGCGGTGTGAACAGGAAAAACCGGCACTTTTCAGGCTCCAGCTCCGAGCCGGAGCTGAAAACACGTTGGTGTGAAAGGGGCATCAGACACTTCATTATAGCACTGGGTGCAGGCTTTAATGTGCTCCATCTGCTGGATTTATTGGAAGACTGAAAGTCTTATTAATAATAAACAAAGCTACGGTTATGTTACATTACCTTAATGGCTGGGTCACAGGGAAAATAAGCTTTTCAGCACATTATTCCTGGTGACAGGGGCCCTAAATTAAAACAATTCTCTTTTTGAAGAATTTCTGCGTAAAATGGCAAATGCAGCAATGGTAAAGCTCTGTCACTGTTTAAACCATTCAGACTCATTCTTTCTAATAAATCATCTTTAAGCTTTTAACTGTGCTTAATTATTAACACTTTATTCAGTCAGCTGGAATGTCTGTTTATACTAAACAAATGAATCGATACATAATCCGTAAAAGAGACAAGAGATTCATTTAATTATTTGTATTGTAACATTATTGCTTATTTTTGCTTAGTTTTATAAACCCTGTCCAAGTTTCTAGAATGGCTTGGGTGCTTCAGTTCCCAGGCTTATGTTTTGTTTTGTACTTTAGAATACTGCACACTGGCTCCCTCTGCTGGAGAAAGAAGCTACATGCACTGTTTGAATATACCCCAGATTTCTTTCAATACAACATTCTTTTACAAGAGCTACATAGAAATGAACGATCTCCAACAGGTGGACACAGGGCCGTACAACATATTTTAAGGGATTCATCGAAGTTATCTGACCTGAAAGAAACAGGTGTGTGAGCTCCAGTCACTATATAACTTTTGAGCTGTAAGTAGAATTTCTTTAGTGTTTAGCTGTTTTGAGTATCCTTTATCTTGTCACTGTGTGAGCTCACTGCCGTTTCAACGTGTGACGCAAATCAAAAATCACCATTTGTGATTTAAATGTGGTCATCATTTAAAAAAACAATGTTTTCACCAAAGACAGTCTGCTTCAGGTCAAAACCATTTATCATATCCATATAAAAAAAGATGGAAATAATAAGATCATAGCCCTAAGATTTACAATTGAGTTAGATGCCTTAAGCCACATTAGGGTAGCAGGGTTCTGGCAACTAACATAGGATACAACCCCCAACATATGAGACAGGAAACATGAACAAAGCTAAACGTCATGTTAAGAGGTTGTCTGGCTTGACAAAAGTGACTAATATAAAAGAAGAGCTGTGCAAAAATAATCTTTCAGTAAAACACGCATTTAAAAATATCATTGTGGTAAGCTCTGTACAAACACTAAGACTTTTTTTTTTTAAATGTTTGTATTAAAAGGCAGAGGCACTTTGTCAGTAAAAATGCAAAAGGTATACGAATAAACTTCCATTCTTGGCTCACAGAGAGATGAGGAAGTTTCCTATAATGCATTTCTATCTATGTTGTGCAATGTTGGATGTTTGCTGGCATGTACGTGTGTGTGTGTGTGTGTGTGTGTGTGTGTGTGTGTGTGTGTGTGTGTGTGTGTGTGTGTGTGTGTGTGTGTGTGTGTGTGTGTGTGTGTGTGTGTGTGTGTGTGTGTGTGTGTGTGTGTGTGTGTGTGTGTGTGTGTGTGTGTGTGTGTGTGTGTGTGTGTGTGTGTGTGTGTGTGTGTGTGTGTGTGTGTGTGTGTGTGTGTGTGTGTGTGTGTGTGTGTGTGTGTGTGTGTCCCGTTTCCCCCTGGCCCACCTCCCTCCTGTGACGTGACTCGCAGAGACAGGCAGGCTAAATGAGACGTGCGTAATTCAGAGTTTCACTATAACACTGCTGCAGCTCTTTTCTTGTGTGTGCGTTGAACTCCTGTCACTTTGCCGCAGAATCAAAGAAGAAAAAGGGAAATTGAGGGAAGCAGGGGATTCAAACACTAGCTTTCATACTCTTGTCAGCTCCGACATGATGTTTATGAACACATCACAAGAGGAACCACACGTATTGCCCTCACACTGTGCATGTAGTCAAACAGTGATGTTGCTAGTTGTTAGTGGGTGTTTCTGACTGGGATCTACTCTGGCTCTGGGGACATGCCCTATTTGAACCTAGTTGCACAAACTTTGAAACACTTTGTGATACTACATATTTTAAGGGCATTGTTATGTTAACTTTGGTGACATGGCGTTGTTAACTTTGTGGTTATTTAAATGGTTATGTGTGATCATTTATAACTATTTAAAAATGTGTGTATTTTTGCTCTATTCTAGGAGTACTATTGAAGAGGCGTATGCCAGGTCTATGACCAAACTTGCCAAGTCAGCAGGCAACTTTTCTCAGCTCGGGTGAGTGTGCACAGCATTATAGTTTTCCAAAGAGAAGACTAGTTTGCATTAATATACGAGATTCTGGAAGTTGTTCTATCCTCTGATGGGATATTTTCTGTTTAATCCCAGGACTTTTGCTCCGGTGTGGGATGTGGTCAAGACGTCAACAGAGAAGCTTGCCAGCTGTCACATGGAGCTGGTGAGGAAACTACAGGAACTTATAAAAGAGGTCCAGAAGTATGTGGAGGAGCAGGCCAAAGCACACAAAAAGGTAAGGAGATCGAAAAAGAAATGTGGCAATCACTTTCTCAAATCGCAAATGATGTTTTGACTGAAGCTGCTGTAATAAAATATTTCTGAAAAATAACATCTTTAACATTGAACAGCCACCATTATGGAGATTATGTGATGAGAGGAATACCAGATGCATTTGTTTTTCTTCTGTCCAAACGTTGCAAGTCTGTATTCCAAGATTCAAAATTGGCTAAAGCCACGCTATATTGACTTTACATTTACACCTTTAAAATGACTTTTTGGGCTTTTGGGTGAAAATAGATGATAACAATTATTCTTATGGGTAAAATACTTCTTTTTAAAAGTCAATCAAGGAGTTATCTGCATTAAAAGTGTTTAAAAGTATAAATTACAAAGACAACTTTATCGCCCCAAAAAAAATAAAATACAGAATTTAGATCAGAAGCATGGATGAAAAACAGGTTTTGGCATTGTCAATACCGAAATATTCCCTTTTGGTCTGCCATTCTTTCCCATAAACCTTGTTTTTCACAAGTGGTTAACATTACAAAATAAGAGTTTAAAGATAGACCTTTTCTCACCTCTATTTCTTCCTCCGTTATTGGTCATTTTGTGGGAACTATCTGTTCTTCGACGCACGAAATTCTTTATTATTCCGCCGGGTTATTTTGCGCCTCTTCTGCTCCAACATTCCATATCGCAGAAACTCCGTTCAAACATCAAAACGTTCAGCTCGGTCGGGAATCGATGGCTATTACTTTTCTCATTCATAACTTTCATAATTCCAGAGATATATCCCATAGTTCCTCACATTTTTAACATGGAAATCAATGGAGAAACTCTTCAGACTTGAAAAATCTTCATGCAACTTCAACTGCTAACTGTTCTTTCATACTTCCTTCAGACACTCAGAAACCTCATTCCAACTTTAAAATGTTACACATCTTTCTTACATTATTCGTGTAACACAACTTTTAAATCCGATTCATACTTTTAGAGATATTAAACATTGTTCAGACCTTGGTAAAGAGGCCTTCTTCAGATTTTAGAGTGCGTGATGTCACAGCTAGAGACAGATTTTAAATGTGCCTTCATATTTTCTTTTAAACCTGCTATAATTCCGAAACCCTACATTCCTGAGACATATTGTTCATGACAAACGTAGGAAAACATCTCGTAGCTTGAAAAATAAAAAAAGATTAAGCAAAATAATTAAAAAACAAAATGCCTCCTTGAGGGCATGAAGTGACAACAACTTTCAACATGTCTCCATTAAACCCCATTGTAAGTTCAGCCTCATCTTTCTCCACCACAGCAGCCGCACACCTTTAGTTAAACTGCCAAAAAGGCCACATTTTTTACCCGAAAGTACACAAAAAGTACACTTCAGATACTCAACTTCCTTGACATGCTTCACGTTTTGAAATTTCACAGATATCTGTTACGTTCTTCAACAACACGTTCACATGTAAGAGGTTTATCTCTCATTCAGAACAATGAAAATGCTCTCCTCTCACTGATTACTGCACATCACCATGGAAACCTTTGATCTCTGGACATGTCGTTAGCTCAAATATAAACACCTGTGTCATGGAACATGATGTTGTCATCACTCCAACTGACATGCTCAGAGCAGCAGACTTCAGATAATGCTTAATGGTCCTGCCCTCAACAGCTCTACGTCAATTATGGGGTGTCATTGTATGCCCTTTCCATGGAAACGTATCCCTCGCCATAAAATACGATGTCGCTGTAGCTCCAATGGACACGGTCCGGTCGTCCCACAATCTTCACCTGTATATCACCTCTCCATGCCTCAACAGCTCTACGTCAAATCTGACATCTCACCATATGCCGTTTCCATGGAAACGCATCCCTCGCCATAAAACACGATGTTGTCGTAACGCCTATGAAAAGGGTCAAAACTGCACCAGACTTCAGATAATGGTTAACGGTCCAGCCCTCAACAGCTCTATGTCAATTATGGGGTGTTATCATATGCCGTTTCCATGGAAACGCATCCCTCGCCATAAAAGACGATGTCGCTATAACTCCTATGAAAATGTTCAAAAAGTGCTCAAACTTCAAATGTATGAGCTAACAGTCCAGCCGTGAAGACATCTACGGGAAAGTGTTGAGGTTTCTTCAAATGCAGTTGTCATGGCAACACAATGCTCACCATGAAACACGGTATTTTCATAACTTCAGTGAAAAAGCTGCCAACGGCCCAAAACTTCACAGGTTTGGTAACGATGCAGCCATCAACGCATCTAAGCGTATTATGGGATGTCATCAAATGCCGTTGGCATGGAGACAGATCATTCGCCATCAAGTTAGTTAAAAAGTTTGCAGTTCAAATATTCTGCTGCTTTTCTAAGCCTTTTCACTTTATTTTCTTCTATCATCACACATTCAAGCCCCCAGTGTTCATGTATCATTTCAATCTAAATTATTCTCTTTCTTCTTACACATTACATTTCAGCATAGCAGTTTAGCGTCAGCTTTTCAGCATAAAGAATTCCCACTAGCAATTTCTTCAGGAATTGCATTCTCTAGTTTTACTCTGCAGTTGATACACTGAAAAATGTTGTCACTATTGCCTAGAAGTCAACTCTCTACATGAAAAGAAAATGGTTTAATAGTTCATTCCATCCTGAGAAAACATTTTTAAACCTCACTCCTCACCAAGACACACCATCAGCTCTTATCTCATGCATGAAGCCACAGAACACAAAGTAAAAAAGAAGCTCTGAACCGGCGGAGTTGTGTTTGTGCTTTCAGCATGACAAAAAGGGTGTCCTCTCCGTCGCAGCGCCTCTCCGTCGCAGCGCCTCTCCGTCGCAGCGCCTCTCCGTCGCAGCGTCTCTCCGTCGCAGCGTCTCTCCGTCGCAGCGTCTCTCCGTCACCTCCCCACACTCCCTGCTCCTCTCACTCTGTGTTTCTTGTAATTAGGTCTGACTCAGTCTTGGAGTGGCTCCTGAGAAAGTCTACTTCTATTTATTTAGCTTACTCCGGGGATGTTTACATTATACCATAAATGTGTCAAAACGAGAAACAAATAGGGTTCAGAGACGGTGATGAGTAAAACAAACAACCAAGCTTACTGTGTGGCCACTGTCATTACCCCTTTATTTAACACTTGTATGTCCTTAAAGTAAGCCAATGTGACGAGCTTTGCAGATGGAACAAATGTGGTTTATTAAGAACAAATGCAGAGACTTATATATTTTTTAACAGCTGCTATATAATTTTAACTGCTTCCTGCTGTGCTATGCAGTTCTTTATCACATGCTGCAGAATAAAACGGAGGGACTGCAAAAGGGTTTTAAAGCAGTAAAGGACCTCCGTCTACACTGAAATTGAGTTTGTTATTAACTGAAACTTATTTATTTAGGATAAACCCCTTGAGATGAACCATCTCACTTGTAATGGGGTCCTAACATAGTACACACAGCAACACAGTGAAGAGGAAACGAAACAAAATGACGAGACCAAATCAAGTCACAATACAACCAACAGAAATGAATCACAACACACAAAATCACAACAATTTGAAATGCAAACATAACCATGAGTCCATAACCATGAGTCCATAACCACGGCCACAGAGAGGCCATGAACAAATACATTGGCCCAGCAATACAAATGAAATAAATATGGACACAATTCACCTCAAAATCAGAAGACAAAGCATTTTTAAACATTTGAATTGTTAAACATTTGAAAGGAAGTTATTAGCGTAACTAAGTTATGATAAACAAGTGTTGACTGTATTACGTTAACTATACAATAGCTGCATAGTTAGTAGCACTGGCTGACACATATCATATTTTATTCATGTGTGTGTTTTCAGACAAAAGAAGAGGTGGCGTCCACCCTTGAGGCTGTGCAGAACATCCAGACCACCTCTCAGGCTCTGCAGAAGTCCAAGGAGATCTACAATGCCAAAACCGTGGAGCAGGAGCGCCTCCGCAAAGAGGGGGCCACCCAGAGAGATGTGGACAAGGTGGGAGGTCACACATGACGTACACACACACACACCCACCCTCATAGTCATGGTTTAGTAATAAGGCATGATGAAGTGCCTTAACACTCCACTCTATACAGAAACTTTAACCCCAGAAGCGGCTTGGCTTCAGAAGTTAAGTGGAGCTCGGTTTCCTTGCTGATTTGTCAGTCGATCTGTGAAAACAGAGGGCCTTTGTGTATCGTACATAAACTGATGATGGCTGTTTATATTTTGCAGGCTGGAGTGAAAGCCAAAAAGGCCACGGAGACCTACAAGTCATACGTGGAGAAATATGCCGCCGCTAAGTCAGAGTTTGAACAGAAGATGGCAGAAACAGCACAGGTACTGGCATTTCCTCTCGTCTGTGTGGATGGGCTTTCATGAAATATGTGCTCACAAACCCTTAGTGTCTGTCTCTGTGGTATGCGGGACACACACGTGGTGTGTGTGTGTGTGTGTGTGTGTGTGTGTGTGTGTGTGTGTGTGTGTGTGTGTGTGTGTGTGTGTGTGTGTGTGTGTGTGTGTGTGTGTGTGTGTGTGTGTGTGTGTGTGTGTGTGTGTGTGTGTGTGTGTGTGTGTGTGTGTGTGTGTGTGTGTGTGTGTGTGTGTGTGTGTGTGTGTGTGTGTGTGTGTGTGTGTGTGTGTGTGTCACGATTCATGCCCTGTATCATCTCCAGATTGTGTTTTTTCCTCTGTAACGGAATAGTTGTGGAAAACCCTGATTGGATCCATATTGAAGGACTGATTAGATAAACTCCAAATTAAAATCAGATCAACAGAATTTGGCCTCCATATCCTCCCTCACCGCCACCAGAAATGTTTCCAGTTAGCGTAGCGTTTCTGTTTCCCCCCTAGCGAAAGCAGCTCTGCTCCCCCCAGGATCACAGTCTACGGCTCATCACAAACACAGCACATGTGGACATGAGTTATAAACACTGAACACATGTGCTCTGACATCACCAGGGGTCCTACATGTGTGTCCTCTTTGTCTCGAGTGTGTCTGTGTGTGAGCATATGCTATCTGTTTCCGTGGAGAATGACAAAAGCCTTATTTATTTGTCTCTGTAGTGTAGATGCAGGAGCGTGTGGCTCTTTATCTCTGAGCTTGTGGTTTCTTCTTCCTCTGCATCCTCACTTTGATTATCTCCTCGGTTAACCCTGAGTCAGACTTAAATGGGAGTAAACACCAGTATTTAGTCTACACCATACTACTGCTTGAGGCCAAAATGAACCTCCGTCAATGTGTCTCATGCATGGAATAAGAGACGCCAGGAACTATAGCAGAGGTGGAACAAGTACTCATACCTTTTACTTAAGTAAAAGTAGAAATACCACAGTATTAGGAATACTCTGTTACAAGTAAAAGTCCAGCATTGCAAATGTTATTCATGTAAAAGTACCAAAGGTAAAGGTACTCATTATGCAGATTGGCCCGTTTAGTAATATACGTATCTGATGTGTTTTATAATGATTGATCATGAAAGTGTTCTCAAAGCTGGTGAAGGTGCAGCTAGTCTGAAGTACTTTGTAGACTGCAGGGTAGCTGGTGGATTTACTCCAGGTGGAACTAAAGTCTGATTTAACACTTGGTTAGATTTCACATCATTCATCCACATCTGAGAAGTAACTAAAGGTATTAATACATGTAGTGGAGTCAAAGTACATGATTTGCCTCTGAACTGTAGTGGAGCAGAAGAACAAAGTATAAAAAAGTTAAAATAATCAATTAAAGTACTAGTATCTGCAAATTGTACTTGAGTTAATGTACTAAGTTACTTTACACCACTGAACTAAAGTGTGTGAGAGCACCATAGACTACCCAAACAGACACGCAGGAAGTGGCTGGGGCAGAATAAGGAAGTGAAGTTTCCTATTCTGCATTTCATCCATACCTTGTTTTTGTTTTCATGCCTGTTAAACGACACCGTGATGCAGATTGTGCACGACACTAATTTGATACGTTTGTTGGTCCGCCGTGCCGTAACTCACCTCGCCCTGTTTTTTAGAAATTCCAAGACATTGAAGAAAACCACACTCTCCACATGAAGGAGATCATCCAGTCGTACTCGCAGTCCGTCGACGAAACACACGTTCAAATAGGAGAGGTGAGTGTACACACACACACACACACACACACACACACACACACACACACACACACACGCTCTGAAACATTCCTGTGGGTGGAGTAGGTGTCTTGTTGACCTGCGGCTCCGCTCATTGGGTTCACTGTGTGTCATATCAATTAGTGTCGTCTTTGATCTCGCTAATCGTTTAACTGAGAACCAGGAAATGGTCCATTCAGCCTTTTATGTCAGGCAATTAAAAACTGATCAAAACTCCCTCTCAGCCTTTCTAAAACACCTCCAGAAGTCCAACGACTCGTCCAATCCTGTGTCAGAAAGTTAGACGTGTTTGTTCCTGCTCGGTTGTGTTTAGGTTTGAGGATATGGCTTCAAGTTCAATTCAATTACGATTTTAAAGGCTTTCAAACAGTATCCACAGCTATATTAATCAGTATCTAACATTAACCAGAGATTTATTTTCATTTATTTATTCAGCAATCACACTTACCAGCGCCACACAGAAAGACTAGACAATCTGTTGCTCTGTTCTCTCACCTGAAGCTTCTCTGAGCTGATGCTGTGATGTAGTTCTGCTGTTGCCCATAGAGGGCGGCACCGCTCCACCAAAAGGCTCTCAGTCCAGTCTGCGGCCTGGTCGGCACTTTGGAAAAGATGTGGAGCGACCATAGGGAGCGACAGGCTACCGCAGGTTATTCAGCCTCACAGTCTGGGCAGGAGATGGCCAGTGCTGCCTGTTGCTGAGACAAATACAAATAAGACTAGTCCACCATAAACAAGAAAAGCCTGAGCACACAAGGAAATAGTGATTTAATGGTCAATGCTCTGAAGACCGAATGTGAGGGACTATGGGATGTTAATATCACTTAAGGGGGAGGCAAGAGGGTGAGGGATAAGATAAGATAAGATGAACCTTTATTAATCCCCGTGGGGAAATTCAATTGTACAAAGCAGCAACAGGGTAAGCATGAAAAAACAGTACAGCAAAGATTCACACAGATTAATAAAATCAAAAATAAATCAAATAATAATGATAACAATAATAATAAAAGACTATGAAATAGGAGTTGAGTAAAAATAAGAGTAAAATAACTGTCAGCATATGTACATATTTGGTCATCTAAGTTATAAAGTATGGAATAAGTTAAAGTGACAAGTGCAAATGGACATCTGTACATATAGTGACATATCTATCTACCTATTTGGTCTACTACTAATATGTTAACATGGGTTGTTGTGGAAACAGTGTATATTTATGTCCAGTCATTTAATTTATTTCTTTTTCATTACTAACCCCTTGTTGTGCAGCCTGATGGCTACAGGCACAAAGGACTGTCCGAGGCGCTTGGTGCGTTGTCGTGGAGGGATGAGTCTGTGGCTGAACGTACTCCTCATCTTCACTAGCTCTGCGTGGAGTGGGTGGGAGGGGTTCTCTAGGAGGCTGTCGAGCTTCCTCCTCCGCTCTGCCACCTCCTCCAGATTGTCCAGTTGTACTCCCACTACAGAGCTAGCGTTCCTCACCAGCTTGTTCAGCCTGCCAGTGTCCCTAGTGTTTGTGTTTCCACCCCAGCACACCACGGCAAAGAAGAGCACACTGGCCACCACAGACTGGTAGAACATCTGCAGCAGCCTCGTGCACACGTTGAAGGACCTGAGCCTCCTCAGGAAGAACAGCTTACTCTGTCCCTTCCTGAAGAGAGCATCAGTCCAGTCCAGTTTATTGGTTTAAGTGCACTCCCAGGAACTTGTAGCTGTTCACCACCTCCACATCCCCCCCCCTGATGGTGATGGGGGTCAGAGGCCTCTTGCTGCTCCGCCTGAAGTCCACCACCAGCTCCTTAGTCTTGCTGATGTTGAGCTGGAGGTGATTGTTGTCACACCAGCCTACGAAGTTCTCAACCAGGGCCCTGTACTCCTCCTCATTGTCATCTGTGATGCAGCTGACAATGGAGGAGTCGTCAGAGAACTTCTGTAGGTGGCAGGAGCCGGAGTTGAAGCGGAAGTCGGAGGTGTAGAGAGTGAACAGGAAAGGTGACAGCACAGTTCCTTGGGGGGCTCCGGTGTTGCTCAGCAGCACATCAGACACGCTGCCCTGCAGTCTGACATCCTGAGGTCTGCTGGTGAGGTAGTCTGTGATCCAGGCCACCATGCTGCGATCCACCTGCATCACTGACAGCTTCTCAGCTAGCAGGTGTGGCCGGATCGTGTTGAAGGCGCTGGAGAAGTCGAAGAACAGAATTGTTAGTGAGCTGTGCGGCTCCTCCAGCTGTGTAGGCTCTGTGGAGCATGTAGGTGATGGCATCCTCTCTACACCAGTGTTATCCTGGTAGGCAAACTGTAGAGGGTCCATGGAGTCACACACGAGGGGTTTGAGGGGCTGCAGAGGGTGAAGCAACATTGTGCTTAGTCACTGAGCCCACAGGCCCTGATGCTGACAAGCTAACACACACACATTCATACGTTTGCATATACTTGCATTTTTTAATGATACCTCTTAAACCCCACGGACCCGCCGAAGGGGCCGAAATCACAACATCTGCAAGCAAAAGTGTCTGAGGGCTTCTTAAGATTTAATAAACTATGAATGTTTCATATCTATGTTTTTTCAACAACAAAAAAACTTAAAGCTAACGCTGAGCCTCTGAATTATCCACGGGCAAAGAAATATTAAGGTCGTTGGCACATAACTCTAGCTATACCAATCGATATAATTATTGGATCTGCACAAACGAGCTTAGATAACATTCTGAAAGTCCACAGATTATAGAAATATAAGGATCATCACTGAGCGATCTGAACTCGTGACAGGGGAAGCAAATACAGGCACACGAGTAGCTTTAGGTAGCAAAACACGGAGATATGCTCACCTTAGCTGGTATTCTGATCAGAAGTCGTGTTCAATGGCATTAAAACGAGTAAAAACGCGGCTGAAGGTTAATCCATAGGTTATAGCAATGTGTCTGTCACTTTGAAAAAGTTATTGATAGTCCATAATTCAATTTGTATGCAAACATCTGAGGAGAAAAATTAGCTGCTAATGGTAGCTACCAGAGGCTAGCGCAGCTTCCGGTTTTTCTACACGTCACTCTCACTCCTTATTTGGTAACCTGTGTGTGTATGGGGGACTTTCCCTCGATTCCATTGGCTCTGACGGTTAGAAAGAGATGTCAATCAGCAAAATCGACCAAGGGGGGCCAGAGATATGGAAAATCCACCCTAAAGACCCCAGAAGTGTTTTCTTTTTGCTAACTCTCTCTAAAAAGGTCAAATGTCACTTGTTTTGCATCAATCTTGATACAGGGTACTTATTATATGTTGTACTTTGGATTCCTAAAGCTGTTAGTCTACTTTACCATCATCCAAGGGTACTTTTCACTATAAGTAAAAAATTATCTTTGGACGGACACTATAATTTAGTTTTTTACTATGTTCAATCTAGATTTTCTTTAAAATAAAAACATCTATATTGATTCTGACTCTTCTACATCCAACTCACAGGTTTATCATTACTTTGAGAAAAAAGATTATTAATGTTCCCCTTTTAGAAGAGAAGATATGGTCGTTTGTTCTGGAAATGTAATGTCGAGCCTGAGACCTGAAAAACAGGCTGGGGGTCTAACAGCTTGTGCTGCAATTTTCCTTCGAGCAAGAAACTGTTTTAATATAAACCTCCAAAACAGTTGTTCTTGAGTTTTGTCCCACTGATTCATTTCTTAAATGATATTTTATTGCCCAATGTATTGTCCTATTGACACATGTTCTTACTTAATGTAACCGGTAATATAGTTTAAAGCAGCAACAATACGTGACACGTACCTTGTCCAATGACTTGCGATACAGTACATTTACAATGATATCCACTGTGCCTGATTATTTCTGCACACTAGAGTAACATTAAGAATTGAAAGACAAATTAAAGTAAACTTTAGTTTTCAATAGTTCATATGGAATGTGTGCTAATGGAGTGAGGGTAAGCTGAAGGTAAATGAGGAAAGGTCGATTTTCAACATTCAAACGAGATAACAATAAAATATATATACAGTCAAAAATATTTTTGTATTATTATATATATATAAATTGTTTAACTTTAATTATTTATTCAACCAATAAAAGCTTTCCAAATATTTTCCAACAGATTAAAAGTATGAATAGACAATATGTCAAAACAAACAGGTAGAAGCTTAAAAGGTGACTCCACTGATTTTAGGCATCATTCTTCATTGTTGATGAGGAAAGACGAAGTGTGTGTGTGTGTGTGTGTGTGTGTGTGTGTGTGTGTGTGTGTGTGTGTGTGTGTGTGTGTGTGTGTGTGTGTGTGTGTGTGTGTGTGTGTGTGTGTGTGTGTGTGTGTGTGTGTGTGTGTGTGTGTGTGTGTGTGTGTGTGTGTGTGTGTGTGTGTGTGTGTGTGTGTGTGTGTGTGTGTGTGTGTGTGTGTGTGTGTGTGTGTGTGTGTGTGTGTGTGTGTGTGTGTGTGTGTGTGTGTGTGAGTGAGAACAGGAACTGCTGAAGACATGTGTGTTACTTTATCAGAGGAGACAGGGTGGCCTACACTCACCAGGTCAACAGTGGAGTTAGTATTGACTTTGACTGTTTAGGAATTGCTTCCCCAAACTAAGTGTGGGGGGGGGGGGGGGTACTAAACTACTGGAGGCAAGAGATGGCAGGGAGGAGCAGTGCATGAAAGCAGAGGAGACCTGTAACCCAAGGTGTCACTAAAATCTAAGTGATCATGTCAACATTCCAGGTGTTCAGCCAGTACGGCTGGGCATGCTGGGTAAGAGAGGGTGAGAGGGAGGAAGTTAGCCGTAGAATCAGGAAGATACCATAGATAGATATATATTAAGACATATGTACAGTGGTGTAGTAACTAAGTAAATGTACTCAAGTACTACAATTTTGAGTGACATGTTTTTTACTTTGTACTTCTACTCCTCTACAGTTCAGAGGTAAATGGTGTACTTTTACTCCACTACATTTATTTAATACCTTTAGTTACTTTGCAGATTTGAATTAATGATGTGAAATATAATCAAGTTTTAAATCAGACTTGAGTTGCACCTGGAGTAAATTCACAAGCTACCCTGCAGTCTACAAAGTCATTAAAGGGCCCATGTCGTGCTTTCCCGGTTATCACCCGTCCCCTTGTCTTATGAAGGTTCTGCATGTAAACGCTCTGCAGAGTCACACACCCTCAAAGTACACCCTGTAGAGAGTACAACTCTAACACAGAGAAGACCTGTCTGTGCTGCCCCAGAACGCCTCGTTGGACATTTCTTTTACTTCCTGGGTACAGTGACGTGCCCATACCCAAATGGACCAATCCGTGGAGTTGTTACGTCCGCGTAGCCGTTAGGTTAAGTGTGTGTGAGGAAGTCCGCGGATTGGTCCAACTGCGGGTCTGTGTGTTTGGGCTGTGTCTCGCCGTGTCTCGCTGTCTCGCAGACGGCCACTGGGCTCATAGGGAGGGGGGGGGGGGCAGGAGCTCCAACAAGCCATGTAGGACAGAGAGTGAATACACAGAGATGCTGTATGAGAAACCAATGTGAGTTTGGAAAATTGCACAATTCAAATCTATTCTAGTCGACCTAAACAATGGAATTACGATCAGTAGAAATGGCCATGACATGGGACCTTTAAAACTAGCTGCACCTTCACCAGCTTTGAGAACACTTTCATGATCAATCATTATAAAACATATCATATATATTATTCTGAAATGGAGCAATCTGCACAACGACTACTTTTACTTTTGCTACTTTTATATATTTAACACTTCTCTACTTTTACTTGAGTAACATTTTGAATACAGGACGTGTACTTGTTACAGAGTATTCCTACACTCTGGTACTTCTACTTTTCCCACCGCTGTATACGTATGAAGAAGTGCAGAGAAGTAAACTCAGGGCAGGTGTGTCTGTGAGGTTTGCGTGCTCTGTTTGTTTTGTGTGTGTGTGTGTGTGTGTGTGTGTGTGTGTGTGTGTCTGTGTGTGTGTCTCCCTTGAAGGCAGAGGCATGTTTTGAGCATGTGGTCAAAAAAGTCTCCATGGGACGAGGTGTGTGTGTGTGAGAGAGAGGCAAGCGGGGCACGCAGGTTGCTGACATTACTGCCCTCCGTCATGGCAGCAGCACCTGACAGATCGCGTGTGCTGTAGCGAGCATACTTCCTCACCATGCATCCTCCCTCCTGCCCCCCCCCCACACACACACACACACACCACCCTCCCCCCAACATCCTCTCCTGCCAGGGCACAGAAGGCTAATGCACTCCACCTCTCCACAGGGGCCTGGGGGGCAGACACATATGTGTGTCTTTGCGTGTGTGCGCTTACAGTATCACGCACATCTAAATGGTTTGGTGAGATGGCACAGTTAGCCGCTGTTCTCCATCCCCATGCCTCTACGCCGCTTTCACTTCCCCCTCAGTAAACACACAAGCCCATGCACATCCAAAACAAACAAGCAAACACACACTATCCTTCCTCTGATACTGCCCAAAGGGCTTCAGCTGACCACAGGGCCAACTACAATGATTCAACCTGACACAAAAGAACCTCAGTAAAGTACGGTATATCTCTCCGGGCCAATTACGCAAAGCACCGTGGGGCGGCCTCCACAGATGGCGCGCAGGCTACGTATCCTGGTGTCCGGAAACACTACGCCAAGTAGACCAGGCTTGCTAAAGCGACAAGACCCTGTCTAACTACAGTAGATTGCTATTCAACTTTAGCGAAAAACTAAAACATTATCAACGTGACCAGAGTTGGGTGTAACGCGTTACTGCAATAATATTACTTTTGTCGGTAACGGAGTAGTGTAACGCGCTACTTTTATAATTCAGTAATCTCACTACAGTTACTAACATTGCCCCGACACGCGTTACTTCGTTACTTTTATAAAATCAGTCATAATCACACTGACAGACAAGAGGGGTTTCCGCCGCAGGTCATATGTGTACGTAATCTGCGCGACTTGCGCGTCCACATCTCCACGTGCAGTGCTGCATAAAGCGATAACTCTCGAGGGGTGGAGGTATGCCCATTACTTTGAGTTCGTCCGAAGACTAGACAGGAATGTGACGGTGAGGTGCAAACTGTGCCCAGGCCAGAAGCTGTTATCCACTGCTGGAAACACCACGTCAAACCTCAACAAGCACCTGCAAAGAACACATGCTAAGGTGGAGCTACCAGCTAAGGTTTACACAGTTAGTTTTATACAGGCTATTTATTTGTAAAGTTTATTTTGCCAGAGTCACATCACATTGATATGGCCCACTTGTTCCGTTATTACAATGTTTCTCTTGAAATGCTCTTGTCGTTTCACAGACTATTAGCTTGTTGCGGTTGGCTGGTAGCCTATTTTATTAAAGAGCATATAAAAAGACAGACTTGTGTTATGTCTTCCTTAATGCAATAGTAATTGGGGGTCCAAGTGGAGTCTCGCAGAGGCAAAACTGTGGCGCGCTTACACTGTAGCTGCGCCGCAGTCTGCGTGATCTGCCTGTAGGGAGGGGCGGGCCGGCCCTGCGAGTAAAGTAACGAGTTACTTTATGTAGAGAGTAACGAAGTAGTGTAATATATAATTTTTTTTTTTTTAAAGTAATATGTAATATATTACTTTTTTTTTAGTAACAACTCCATCTCTGAACGTGACATACCGATTTGTAAGTCTACTCCTGCTCTAAGGAGTAGACTTAGTGCAGGTTTAAAGTGTCCATAATCACATCATGTAATGTATGTAGCTGACAACAACAAGACTTAATAGATTTATTGCAGTTACAAAAGTTTTTCTTTCCATTCTATTCAACTATCGCCTGGCTTTAAAAAAAATCTCTCATTCTTCAGGCTAACAGCATGCCTGGCAAACCACCATACATTATGTATTGTGTTGTTCCATCTCTGCTGGTGTGTTTTAAAATAACTATGCTGCCAGCACTAGGATATAGTTATTATTGTGTGTGTGTGTGTGTGTGTGTGTGTGTGTGTGTGTGTGTGTGTGTGTGTGTGTGTGTGTGTGTGTGTGTGTGTGTGTGTGTGTGTGTGTGTGTGTGTGTGTGTGTGTGTGTGTGTGTGTGTGTGTGTGTGTGTGTGTGTGTGTGTGTGTGTGTGTGTGTGTGTGTGTGTGTGTGTGTGTGTGTGCGCGCAAGCAACACGTTCTCACTCCCATCCCGTCACATATTGACGGACGGTCAGGGCCTGATTATTTGTGCAGTACATGTACATGATGTTTAGTTTGCTAGTTATGACGAAGATTACCTTACGTCTGTGAGGAAAATACATGGGGCTCAGAGCCTCGTATTTTTAAAATCTTTTTTTCCTTCTAATTTGTTATTCTTTTCAAAATAACACACTGTTATTTACTCACCAATAACACACAATTATCCTTGCTTTTATTTATTGGTTTAATTCCATAATCTCAGTCTTTTTTGGCGTTCGTCAGGAACTGAATTTCAAAATAAAAATAACCGGAAACAGACGTGGGCATTTCGAGCGATTACCCAAGATTCTCAGCTACGCTGATTGGATGTTTTAGCCGCAATGCATGCTGGGATTTGGTGTTTATATTATATGAAATCCGGAAAACATTTGAAAAGAATAAAATAATACTTAATTCCGAGTGCTCTTGCTTTTCTCTTTGAAAGTCATCACATAACGGCATTGTAATACACGGTTCGGCTGCATTAAATATTACAGATCTGCCGTAGTTCTTTATTTATAGCGCCCTGATGAGAAGACCTTTGGAAAAACTGAAGAAATGCCGCCGAAACTGAATACTTGACGTGGATTATAAATATATCAACAATTAAAAAACTTCTCAATTTCTCTTCACACAATACGTCTCCTTGCAGTATCAACACTAATTCGGCTGACTTTTACATTTGATCTAATTCATAGATAGGTTATATTTACACTATAACGGTGCACAGCTGATATAAAAGGACTTGTAGTTTTTTAAGATATTATTGATTTGAATTGGATTGAATTTTGAATGTAAGAATGTAAATACTGAGTCTGAAATAGTATAGCAATATGCTGTAAAATTATGTGAAAGCATGAATAAAACTACACATCTTCTGATGTTGTACATAAGTGTCTGTGTGTACCTTGTGTGCCTAGTGGTTAAAGCACGTTATTGAATTATTGTTTTTATGTGTTATATTTGATTAAAAAAATATTAAGAGTACATATACTTTCATAGGGGGAAAGTAGAAGGTCTGTGATAGAAATATAGAATATAAAAAATCAAGAAGATACTATAAGTGATCTCTTCAATAAAACAGTTTAGTGCAGGATGTACAAAGATATTAATAGGAGGATGTGCAAAACAGAAAAACGAATTAACCTTTATTTAAACATTAAATAACAGATTAAGGTCTTCTTTTAAATAAGAAAAAAACGTTGGGGGTATCTATCTACAGATAAATACAAAGTACTTAACGTCTAATATATTGCTTTCCTGCAATGTTAACTATGTTGAAGCACTTATTTTAACTGATATTATACATATGGATTATACTCTTATGTATGTAGATAGAATAAGAAATGTGCAGAATATGACAGTTTAATGGTGGAGGTACACACATATTGATAGATGTCTTGTAATGCACTGTTGAGGGACCTGTGACCCAAGTTTTTCATTCATTGCATAACTACACCGTAGTTGTGTATGATATGTCAATACACCTTTAAAATCTTGAAAGGGATGTGCAAAATAGCCATAATATACAGTCTTTAATTAACTATTAGTAGAGAATGACGAGTAATTAATATATTTTATTACTCGTTTCCATTCATGTCAATTGCAGTCAAATATCTCCTGATTGTTGGCATTTGACAATCACCTTACCTGAATTGTACTCAGGTGTAACTATTAAAGTCTGATTTAAGGGTTGTTTATATTTCACATCATTAATCAGAATCTACAAAGTAAGTCAAATAAGTGTAGTGGAGTAAAAATACCAGGTTAACCTCTGAATTGTAGTGGAGTAGAATTACAAAGTATCAATGAGCTGTCATGTGGGTATATTAATGCTATATATTAATGCTATATATTGATGCTGCGCATTATGGACAGCGATTTTTACCCATTTATTAATTATATGTTTTACATTTGATAACACCAATGTGTTTAATACTGGCAACTTCTAATTTTGGGAAAAACGAAAACGTTCAGTAGAGACGTCCCATAGAACATTTTGCGAAACACAATAGTGTAGTGTGTAGTTCTGGGGGGGGGGGCGTTCGATTCCAGTTTTGGATAGTCTGGCGTGGTTTCGTTCCATTTCAAACAGCTGTTTGACGCTGTAACCTTGGCGCACTGCCACTCCAACATCCAATCCCAGACCTTGAAGAGTAATCACGGGGACAGTAGTCCTAAACCATAGCTGGGGATTCTGGGTAGTGTAGTGTCTTCGGCCATCCTAAACTCAACAATGTTGACAATCGCAATGATGCTCGAACTGTCCCTTATAGGCCTACGTCTGTTTCCGGTTATTTTTATTTTGAAATTCAGTTCCTGACGAACACCAAAAAAGACCGAGATTATGGAATTAAACCAATAAATAAAAGCAAGGATAATTGTGTGTTATTGGTGAGTAAATAACAGTGTGTTATTTTGAAAAGAATAACAAATTAGAAGGAAAAAAAGATTTTAAAAATACGAGGCTCTGAGCCCCATGTATTTTCCTCACAGACGTAAGGTAATCTTCGTCATAACTAGCAAACTAAACATCATGTACATGTACTGCACAAATAATCAGAAATAAAAACTCATTACTCGCATACAATGACATCAAAACGCATTTTAATGGCCAAATGAACCTTAAAATAGGCATTATGAAGGTCCATGGGACGCCCTGCCCGTAGAAGCCTGACGGGCAAGGGGTCCGCTGTGTCCGCAATGAAGGTCTATGGGACGCCCTGCCCGAAGAAAAATGACGGGAAAGGGGTACCCTGTACGTAATATAGCGACGGGGAGGGGCCCTGACCGTCCGTCAATATGTGACGGGATGGGAGTGAGAACGTGTGTGTGTGTGTGTGTGTGTGTGTGTGTGTGTGTGTGTGTGTGTGTGTGTGTGTGTGTGTGTGTGTGTGTGTGTGTGTGTGTGTGTGTGTGTGTGTGTGTGTGTGTGTGTGTGTGTGTGTGTGTGTGTGTGTGTGTGTGTGTGTGTGTGTGTGTGTGTGTGTGTGTGTGTGTGTGTGTGTGTGTGTGTGTGTGTGACAACAGTACAAGGCTCACAACATTTTAAGACACTCAATTAATCAAACATTCACACATATATGGTGCAGAATTTTTTTTTTCCGATTTCTTTTTTTATTCAAAGTGAAGGCAAATGTCAGAAAATATTACAAATAACTTTACTTAAGACACTCGGGTTCATATCAGTGTAAAAATAATACAGAAAACACAATGTGATGACAACGGCACAGAGATGATATAGTTGCAGCAAATCCACATGAATTAAAAACAGTATGTCCACAAACAAGAGGAATACCTCGCAAAGGCCACTATGACACATTTATTGAACCTTTACATGTTTTCTTTTGTCATTGTTGCTTTGTTTTACCTACACAAAATGTAATTATTAATGATTTTTTAAATTGTTTTGGATTGTGTAGGTCCAGAATGAATTTGTGAGGAACGTTGAGAACACCTCAGTGGACAGTTTAATACAGAAGCTGGCCGAGAGCAAAGGAACGGGCAAGGAGAGACCAGGTAAGAATCTTTGATCTTATATTCTAATAACAAATATCTGTGTTGTGAGTAAATAAGTGAGCGTGCCTGTGCCTGCCTCTTGGGGAGGGTAGGGATGTATAGAGAGGGGCAATTAGAAGTAAGAGAGCGCCATCACAGGCAATCATAGTAATCTGCTGTAAAGGTAGCAGGCTTAGCATTCCAGTAAGCATGTGACACACTGGGGGCTTTGCTCTGCGCAGACTAAGCAGGCAGAACAACCTTTCAGGAGGTCAGAGCCCAACAATGACTCTTGTGTAAACTTTGCCATGCCACAATAATCAAGGGAATACTCCTCAGACTCCTTGCTCTACCCCCTCGTCTCCCTCTTTCTCACACACACACACACACACACACACACACACACACACACACACACACACACACACACACACACACACGCTCATTCATTGATAGTTGTAGCAGTGTAGGAGCTCTGAAACATGATCACTGTTTACTTGTTTTAGTCGGTACAATCTAATAAGATTAAAATGTGTTTTCATTGAACAGACACTCTGGACAGAATACATGTACCATAGACCGTTTTTGACATTTTCAATAATATGAGGTCCCTCATCAGATCCAGTCAGTCACTGGGTATCTGGGGGGGGGGGAGAGTGTGTGTGTGTATGCATTGCATGTTTACATTTTGAAGCCCTGTCTTAAATATACAATGACTCCCCTGGTCGCTCTATTGGTACTACATTACGTCAGGTCACACACACAAAGGCTTAACCTCTGCTGTGTTTGTGTGTACACACACGGTGACCCCTGTGTCCAGACGCTGCGTCCAGGGAGTGGTGGCCTTCATTTGTTTGGACAGCAGAATTAATTGAGGCTAAAAAAACGGTCAGAAAATTCCTCTTGTATCAAGCTGTTCATTAGGGATTGCGCAGCAGCCCCGGGCCTGTCAGAAGAATAACCTGTCCGCCCGCTGATGAAATAGCTGAACGGATGGCTGGTCCACTGCCTTTAGAGAGAGAGAGGTTGAATAAACTTTCTATTGAGGAAACAATCCCAAAGTGACACGCTGCGAGGCAGGGGGGTTCGGAGTGTTCAACGATATCCAGCTGAGCTGTCAACTGGCGGAGGGCCAGACACGCAAACCCCCCGCCCCTCTCCCACTCCCAGTGCCATGTGAAGCATATGCAATTTAAAAAACCCTTCTCCGCTCATGCGTGACTGCATGCTTCCCTCACAGAGAGGAGGAAGAAAAGAAACATCTTCCCCTGTATACACAAAGTCGTCCGTCTGTTTGGGAGATGTTTAAACGGTTCCTAATGTCGGCCCACATTTAGGTAATATTCATGTGTCTGGTGTTTGGACTTGTCCTGCAGTTGGTGTGCGTAAATCTTGTCAGATGCTATCCCAGGGTGCTCGGGGCAAAGAGTTCCTGCGCTGCCTGGGCCTGACGTACGTGCACAGCATTCGTTTCACATCCCAGAGATAACGAACACAATGTGGGATTCAACAATTCTTTCTCAAGTCTTTTTTTGTTTTCCTTTTGTTTGACAATATCTCCAACTGGTGCATTTCATGAAATGAGATCATGTTTATGAGCTCCTTCTCTTGAAACAAAACACACCTTGAGTTAAAGTATCCTCACAGTCTGTTTTCTGTCAACACACTTACCGGATATGGATGGTGGATGGATGGTGGATGGATGGTGGATGGATACCTATAGATCAGTGTTTCTCAAACTTTTTCATACCAAGGACCACTTAACCAATAAAAAAACACTCGCGGACCACTTAACTCCACAAATATCCCAAAACACATCGTTTTTTACAAATCGCCTGAAAATGGTACAAACAAGTGGCAACATGTGTGATGAAGGTGTTTATCTGGGCTATATCATGCAATCGAAAGTGAAACTTAAGCTCGCTCCATTGCGGAAATATTCCCGCGAGAGTGCGGAAAACTTTAATTAATTAATTTATTTCAAATGTGACATTTTACCAATATACTCACGGATCACTAGGGGGCGCTCACGGACCACCAGGGGTCCGAGGACCACACTTAGAGAAGCGCTGCTATAGATGGATAGTTAGATGGTTTAAGATACTGAAAGTATATTCAGAATCTTAACACTTTAAAATCATCATACATTTGAATACTCTCTAATATATACAAATCTACTCGACACATAAACATAGTGTACTTTTATCCACTAAAATATGATGTACAGTAGCTTGAAATGGCCGTCTCTCCCGTTTCCTCCCATGAGAGAAAGTTCTTGAATGAGCATGCCACTCTTGTTTTGATTGGCATGAAACCCTCTCCCTTTCACACACAGCGGTTCGTGCTGCCGTTGTGTGTTCGCCGGCGGTGAAGAGGCCCGATATTGCACAGTAGAGTAGATCGGTCATTGGTGTACTTTATCCACTTCACTGCCTCTCGTGACTCGCTGCTTCCCTGCGCTTCACTCGGCGCTGCACACGCCAAACAAAGCGTCAATTCTGCGCGTGACTGGCATCCTCTAGGGAGAGAGCGTTGGACTGCTGCTACTGTATACATTTGAGTTCAAATATCATTAGCTTTGTTGTTTTCAGGTCAAGGCATGTTAGTGTATTGGACATACTGCCAGAGGGTCTCTCTCTCTCTCTGCTACTTAGCTTGCAAGCTATTAAGCTGTATGTACGTTATATCTGTGTCCATGTGGTCTGACGGCAGACACACTGCATGTCTTCCAGGTCAGGCTTGTTCTGTCAGAATGTATGAATAATATACACTGAAGGCTGTTTAAATGCATAGCCAAACGTACAGACACAATGGACTAATGCAGATATCACACTGACATAAAGGATGTCAGACAATTTGGAAAAATACTCATTTGCAATATTTCGAACCACAAACTGCGAAATTGTCCACGATATTCGAGAGATAAGTAATTTTTTTAATTAAACTTCTTATTGCCATTGAAAAATGAATTTAGATTATTATAGTGCCATTTTAAAGATGATCAGTTGCAAACAACTCTTATGTTGTTAAGTCTGTAGACTATAATTTTTTTTAATTTTATTATTATTATTATTTTTTTTTTTTTTTTTTTTAAACGTACGGTGTCCTTGGGTGTCATGAAAGGCGCCTAAAAATAAAATGTATTATTATTATTATTATAATTTGTATGCAGGTAAATCCCTGCTGATACTTCATTAAAAACACTTTTGATCTAACGAATATTGTGCATCCTGCTATTTGAATATTGCACGAGTCCATAATGCGATCTAAATGTGCAGTTATAAGGTTAAGGTGTCACTCTTCCTAATAGATATTACACTCACACAACACCAACAGCTTGCTCCGAGTGACAGGCACACTCATTGCATGCCTGCCTCCGCGTTCTCTTCAGCTCTCAGTGAGTGCGTGTGTGAGTGTGTGAGCATGTGAGCATGTGACACTGCTTTCCCATACATGTTTCTGGAGGCGCTCTTGAAGCGTGACAGTGCTGTGCAGGCCTTGGAGGTACAAGTTGTGTATAATTGATGAGCATTAAATTAAGTGTAAACGCTGTTGTGTTTTGCTCTTCTCATCATTCCAATCAGAGATCTGTAGAACCAAAAGCAATGTTGTTTTTGTTTGGATAAATCCCCGGCTGGTTGTGCTCTGAGGGATATTACGGCTGTTGGCTGGAATACACTGTTAGTTCAGTCTATTAATCAGGATGCTATGATTATTCAGATGTGTGTTGGTTTGTGCTGATTATTCAGGTATGTTTATTTTAGGGTGGAGCTGTAACAATAAGGTCTTTAATAATAATAATAATAATCCTTATATTTATTATAGCGCTTTATCAAAGACTCTCAAAGCGCTTTACAAATACACATTACACATACAGATCATACATGTAATGGTCATCTACTGTGGACAATACGCACAGACAGAAACACTATTACCAACTGTTTTGATTATCATTAAGTTAAGTGATTTCTTTCATGCAGAAATGGTTGTTTTCAGGCCCTTTTTCAAATACAAAGATGTCCTGATTTATTTCAGTAAACTTAATGGATACATTAGTGTTTTTATCTGACAAGAAAACATCCAAATAAGGTGCGCGCTTAGGGTTGGAGAAACTAGGACATATTTTTGGCCTTTTATATTGAAATATTCAAAGGCTTCATTGTCATATGCACAAGAACTATAGTGTAGTTACAATGACACAATGTGTTCAAGAGACCTCCAACAGTGCAGCTTGCCAGTTCATTAAAATATACACAAGTCAAGTGGTGAGAGGGACACCATAGTAAAGGTACAATGCAGAGATAAGTACACTACATGAAATGAATAGATGATTGTAATAAGGGTTTGTTGCAGTATGGTCGACTCGACTTTCCCCTTGGGATTTCTTGCATGCCAACGAGAGCGGCTCTCTAGAGGCAGGCTGCTTCTAAGCCGAGAGCAGATGTGTCCGTGTGGCTTTAAACACTTCACTGCATGTAATCTCCCACTTGTTTGTCTTATTGTAATAGGGTTAGGGACTGTGCGTGTCCCGTGTTGGAGGTTCACTTGTATCTGCATACCGGCTGCTTGCTGTGAGCACCTGTCCTGTTCGTAGAGAATCCGTTCACGATGGGTTTTAGATTAGAAAACTTTACAAGTACAAGAAGTTCCATATATTAGAGATGAGGTATAAAAGCAGACCGTTGAATGCAGCCAATACAAACCGAATGCATGTGAATACACTATAGACGGTTTTTGACATTTCCAATAGTCTGAATAAATATGAGTATGCTTAAGAATGCACTTGTGTCCATGTGAGGAGGGCTTTGTGCTGCATAGTGCTCTGTGTCCCCAGGAGGAAGTGTCCCATCTCAGTGAGGCCACCAGACACACATTTGACTCTGCTGTTGACCCCGTCTGCCCTGTGGGAGCAGCCGGCCTGTTTGTGTACACACTCTGTAGCACGCCAGACTGAATGCTGTGTTTGCCAAAGTGTGTGTGTGTGTGTGTGTGTGTGTGTGTGTGTGTGTGTGTGTGTGTGTGTGTGTGTGTGTGTGTGTGTGTGTGTGTGTGTGTGTGTGTGTGTGTGTGTGTGTGTGTGTGTGTGTGTGTGTGTGTGTGTGTGTGTGTGTGTGTGGGTGTGTGTGTGTGTGTGTGTGTGTGTGTGTGTGTGTGTGTGTGTGTGTGTGTGTGTGTGTGTGTGTGTGTGTGTGTGTGTGTGTGTGTGTGTGTGTGTGTGTGTGTGTGTGTGTGTGTGTGTGTGTGTGTGTGTGTGTGTTTGTGCTGTGTGTGTGTGATTATTGCGTGATGTACATTCACAGCTTTCACAGCAGTAGGCCGTTGACCCTTTCCGTGGCAAATGAACCTAAAATATGTTTTTGTCTCATTAGGACCCATTGAGTTTGAGGAGTGCAATACAGCTGTTGCTATGGAAGGTACGTCTTATTACAAATACGTTTTACAACACATATTTTAACAAATGCACTAAAGTAAAGAATGTAATGTTTGAATCAAGTCGAGAGCAGATTTAAATGTATTTACGGTTGATAAAGCGCTTTGGGTTTTTCGTATTAAGGTGCCAAACCAAGAAAGAGAAAACCATTCGGCATCCCGGGCCGAAGGAAAGATAAGGACACAGACTCGACGTAACCAACATAACTTTAGTCCACCGACACAATGAATGCAACTTGTTTTAAATAAACCGGTCTCATCGTGATGTCATCATTCTATCTTTCAGGGAGTCGACAGAAGTGGAAGCGGCTGTGAGTATCACTTCAACAAAACACCAGTTTCATTGAGTTTTCAGTTTTGATTTCAAACGGGAGGAGGTGGAAGGGATTGTCTTTCTCTCTGCGTGTGTCCCCTCCCTCCGGTTAGTGTTGTGGATTGGCTCATTCACTCATCTCTCTGTGTCTGTGCTTGTAGAACACTGCCAATGGAGCGCCGCCTGGGTACTATGGAGCCATAGACATCCAGAACGCTGTAAGCAAGCCCCAAGCAAGTTCCCCACACTGCTCCCCGGGCGCCGTTCAAAATGGCAGCACACTGCTCCTAACACTAGGATGGGTCAAATGCAGAGAAACAATCTCCCCACGGGGATTAATAAAGTATATCAAATCAAATATCATCAAGCCCATACAGGAGGACACGGGAGCCACATGTAGTCTTAGTCCTTTTGTATCATTCAAAGCAAATATATTGGTCGAGCACATTTCTAAACAATGTGACAAAGTGCTTCACGATAAAAAGCTCGAACAAGTAACAATAAAACGCACTTTTTGTAAACCACAATAACTTTAAGTTAAATAGTGAAAACTTAGATGTTCCTTATTTTCACTGACCTTTATTACTTTGTATATCTATATATCTATACATGTCTTAAAAACAGAATGCCATACATTAAAGATGCACTTTCCATCTATCTGATAATAAACAACAACTGTTATTGTAAATAATTAGAGAACAAAATAAATGAAACGATGTTTAAAGTGTTGACCTATCTTAAGATTCAGCGTAAAAGAGGGATATTTTGAATGGTATTGTGTATTGACTCATTTTAAGAATGTTTGGCCTACTGGCTTTAGTTTAAGTTCAAATTTTAAAACATTTTATGCACATTTTAAGTGTTGCTAAATACATTGTGGGTATTACTTTACCGCTTTAAAAGTGTACTGTATTTACAGAGGATAAAAATATGATGCATTTATTTAAAATGTGTGTTAGAAATATCCAACAATGTGATATTTGAAAAGGACTTTCTGTTTTGGTGTTGCAGAACGTTCCCCAAGTTGATGCAGAGGGCTTCTGCATCAGACCGGAAGGAAACGAGAACGATATCCTTCATGCTTGTATTGAAACTGTTTCCACTCTGGCTCCATCCAGCTCATCATCATCATCATCATCATCATCCTCACCGAGGATCTGTCCCCGTGTGTTTCTCTGTTCACAACCTGCCTCCTGAAGCCAGGCCAATTCAATAAGAAGATGATCTTTCTATTGTTATCGCTTTTTATAATGTGTCTGCTTTCGCCTTAACTGTGTTGCTCACATGCCAAAGAGAATTCCTTCTATTCGTCCAGCGACTCGGAGGACGAAGATGAACCCAGGAAGTTCCACGTAGAAATCAAGCCCGTTCTGCCAAACAACGGCACGCACCAGAACAGAGCCACCATCGACGAGCTTAAAGCCTCCATCGGAAACATCAGCCTGTCTCCATCGACCTTGGTACGGCTTCACACACACAAACACACCATACAAGACACGAGAAACCAACACTCCCTCGACACAAACCTGCTGCTCTGCTGCCGCTGCGACACTAGAGGGCAACAGGACAATATGTTAGAGCGGATGCCGCTCAACCCTATTATCCCACTCACAGATGCCGTTAGTCACTTTTCTTGGAGCTTATTTAATTTGTATTAAAAAGGCATTTGTATTTAATTTAATTAATTTCACACTCCAGATTGTCTACTTTTTCAGTGATGTTCCCGTTTGGACACATCACTGGTTTCTTATACTTAGCATTTAGTTGTGGAACTACTTTTGGGGTATTTTCCTCTCTTTTAAAGTAAATACATCAAGAAATAATCATTTGTGAGTTAAGTATCTGATTGTGTTGGCCTTCAGTGCAGACTCACACTTGCTGTCCCTGTAGGAATGATTTGTGGTAGAGGGCAGGCCACACACACACACACACACACACACACACACACACACACACACACACACACACACACACACACACACACACACACACACACACACACACACACACACACACACACACACACACACACACACACACACACACACACACACACACACACACAGTCTGGTCCGTGACCTCACTCATGGAGTGCTTCATTCAGCTCTGTCTCTCACATCACTCTATCTCCCGCTCTATGAAAATAGAGCCATTAAAGTTTAAAGCCACTTCTGCTTGTGTGCAAACATTCACTGAGCTGCTGCTGCTGCTGCTGCTGCTGCTGCTGTTGCTGCTGCTGCTGCTGCTGTTGTTGTTGTTGTTGTTGTTGTTGTGGAGCGGCTGAAAGGGCCCGCTCGGTGTGGAGAACGGGGTCTAGTGGGTTTCAGCTCTCCCGGCTGCACATTAAACACATGTCACGGCATCCCCCCCCCCCCCCCCCCCCCCCCCCCCCCCCAGCCTCCCCCTTCCTTTCTGCTCCGCCCACTGTTCCTCCTCCCTGTTTGTGTTTTCCCTCCCTTCTTTGTTTGCTTTCACTCGTTTGGTTTGTATTGGAGAGCACTTGTGCTAGGCAGGACTCTGTTGAGGTTCTTTATGAATACTTTATGGAGTTAGTTTTGGGACTTCTTTTTTCAAATCTTCTCTTTCTCTTGTCTGTTTTCTAGCAAAGGAACTAATGATAAAGATAAAATACAAAGGATGTTTTTCTTTTTAATATAACAACATGTAAACCTTTTGATTTTCTCCGTTCCAGTTTGGTTTTTGTCGAGATGCAAACCCACACACTTTCTCACCCTTAAAGTACCAAAAAACACAAACCACTGTTTTTGTGTGTTGACTCTGATTTGCATTTAAAATACCTTTTTTAAATTAAATGTTTCTGTCTTTTCAAATGTTTGGTTAGCACCATTTTCCTTTTTTTTAATATTTACCCAAAGTTCTAGAATAAAGTAAAAACACATCCACGGCGATGACGAGCGTCGCATCATCTGGTGCGAATTATTGAGAGATTTTCTTTTCTTTTTTTCCTCTGCTCATTTTGCTGTCTTTTCCATTTCTCCTCCCGTTGGGTTCTCCTCTGCGGTGTTCCCTTATTGAAATAGCAGTGGAAGTCGTGTGTGTGTGGCCAGCAATAGCCGTAATTGAACCCATTTGCCGCTTAGCGCCTGTGGGACTAAACCCTGGCCTCACAGCTCTTCGGTGGTTAAATGCTTCTGCTATGTTCCTTAAACCCAGTTTGTTTCTTGTTCCCCCCTCCTCCCTTGACAGACCCCCCACCACACTCACACCACCTTTCTCATTGTGCAAATAAAGTCTTTATTGAAATTGATGCTCAAACTTTCCATCGGGTTGGTGACCCTCAACAGCCAATCTCGCGTGTCTTGTGTTACGCAGCACGACACGGCAGATTTATGTCCGCTGTGTAACGTAAGTTGGTGAAGTGTTGGGGGCACGCTCTCGGTTTTCCCTCACTGGTCGTCAGATGGGCTTAGACGCAAAGTGTTGCGCTGCTGAATATTGCACCCTAGGTTTAACGTCTGGTATGTGAGGCGAGAGCAGCCTGAGATTTACTGTCTTTAACTCTGAAGTGGAACATTCCCTTTGCCCCTGGGAATCATTAATAATACAGTTTCCAACCCTTTTAAAGCTTTTTTCCCACTATTTACACTGTTTCTATATATATTTGACATCTTTATATATTAAGGCTTAAGGTTTCAAATTGTTTGACATGTTAAAAGGAATTTAGAAATTTGAGCTTCCAAAAGTTGCACAGGTTGTAAAAAAGGCGAGAAAAGTGACATTAAAAGACTTGATATCACTTTGTAAAGAACGTATCGGCCTGTTTGAGGTCTCTTCTAAGCAGCTTGACCATTTCTCTTAGATTTCTCTTTTTTTATCATTTCTTTCCAACAAACCGAGCGAGTCAAAGTTGGAAAGTCATGGCGCGTCGCAGCGTCTTTTCTTAATTAATGTCTGTTTGTGTTTTCAGGGGCCGATGCGGAGGAACCAGTCCAGTGAGTATTTCCTCTGTCTGACCTCTCTGTATCTGTGTGTGCTGGGCGACTGAAGGCGGTCGACTGCACAGCGTCTCGACTACATCTTTCTGGCACAAGGCGTTTTTAAGAGGTTGTTTTTTAAAAAGGAAAACCCAGAAACTTAGCCAAAACCAACATATCCCCGAGAAAAAAGTAAATAAGTGTTCTTTTCTGTTCATGTGCGCTCGGGGGATATTTCCCTCCACCGTGGTACGAAGAAGATTAATTGCTTAATTGGATGTTTATGTTTTGAAATGTCAGAAATGAGGTTTTCCACTGACACGGCTTGGAGAAAGTGTTTGTTTGATTAATTCCACAAATGCTTGAGAGATCCTTTAAATATACAGTATATCACACACACACACACACACACACACACACACACACACACACACACACACACACACACACACACACACACACACACACACACACACACACACACACACACCATGAATAATGTTCCATGGGTCCTTAATGTTGGTTTCAAAGCTTGAAGAGTAGCTGAAAGGGTGTTTAATTCTAGTCAAATTGTAGTTTTCTTTAAAGTTGCTAACAGGAACCGTGTGTGTGTGTGTGTGTGTGTGTGTGTGTGTGTGTGTGTGTGTGTGTGTGTGTGTGTGTGTGTGTGTGTGTGTGTGTGTGTGTGTGTGTGTGTGTGTGTGTGTGTGTGTGTGTGTGTGTGTGTGTGTGTGTGTGTGTGTGTGTGTGTGTGTGTGTGTGTGTGTGTGTGTGTGTGTGTGTGTGTGTGTGTGTGTGTGTGTGTGTGTGTGTGTGTGTGTGACTAAACGGTAACCAGAATGAGACACTGATGTAGATCAACCAGCATATCGCATGTTGTTGGCAGGAGATGGACAGGAGTATCTGCCTTAGGCTGAGTGTGTTTGCTATGAACCCACTATGTAGTATGTGTCATGTTCCATTGGGTCTTAATGTAAGATCCAAAGCGTGCGTAGTAACAACACACAGCATGTTTGTATGCAACCCGATGGTAAAGAAAGCACAGCGGACACACTGATGATGCTCAACCCAGACAGTACATTGCACTGATAGCTGTACTCTGCACATGCTTAGGGAACACAGGAGGGTCTAAGGCTCAGGGTCCGGGTGAGTATGTTTTCTCTACAGTAGTAAGCCCCCCCCCCTCTCAGCTGACACACTTGTATTTGTAATATTGAATGGTTGTATATGTGGGTGCTCTCGTTGCCTCCTGGTGCGTTGGGGCTGCTTCAGGTTGCTCGTGTGGATCTCTGCAACACTTTAGAAAAGGGGCGCAGAATAACAAAGTAGTGCCTGCTCTTATTTGAGGTGCTACACCCCCTGTTGTAAAGTGTTACCATCGAATCAAAAGCACATGTAACCCTCTGCAGTATTTGGGTAAGATTTCACTGTGTAAGGCAGACATACGAAACATATTGTAACCAACAGAAATCTTACTGCAAATACACTTCTCTGACTTTTCACAGCTGTCAGAAGCTCAGTTTATATTTCTGGTTTAAGGTGTGAATAACTTTGAACATGACTTTTGGCAACTGTCACCTTTGAACCCCTCGTGAGTGTGGGTTTTATTTTGATCCTAGTGCTGTGCTCTGCAGGTCTGTGGGTCTGAATGTCCCGTTTGTGTTTCTCTTCCTGCAGGCGATGAGCTGGCAAAACCCAGAGCGCCAACACCATACGAGTAAGTATGGATGTGTTTTTAACATGTTGACGCCATCTTGTTTCGTATGGAAGGAAGTTGTGCCTCTGTCTGCTGTACATGCTTCTCATTTGAACTTGACCCTCTCCCCTGCAGACTCACCAACAACGACCTTCTGTCTCTGGACCCGTTCGGCCCGACCCTTGCAGCAGGCTCCTCTTCCTCCGTGTCTTCATCAACAGGTAATCCCTCAGGCCTCATTCTTTCAGAGTTCACCTCCATCTTATTTATGCTGCTACAGGATCCCTCAGAACATGTGTCGCACCAATAAGAGGTTACTGCACGTCCTTTTTCATTTGACCTTCTTGACTTTTCCGTCCTGGTTTAGTTTAGTTTATTTTATTTTTTTTAAATCTTGTGCTCCTCCTGTTTCCTATACGTCTCCCTGAAGTCTCGACAGTCCTACTGCGTCATAAGTGTTTGACTTTGAAGTGTTGATAGAGTGATTCTCACCAGTGTTTAAACAGAGTGACATTAGCGCTGACCCATTGCCTAGGCTAAGCGTAATCCACAGTTAATTGGCACCTAGTGGAGGTCAGGGGTCGGCTATAAAGCTCCCTGGCACGTATGTTGTCAAACATTGTCTCGTTACTGTCAAAGGTCTCGGCTTAAAAGTCAAAAGAGCATCGCAGAGTGCCCTGATTAAGATACTGTGATGGGATGAAGGCCCCGCCCACAGTGGCCTGTTAACTCTCTCTGTGGACGGGGCAGCAGCATCAGCACACATGACACTATGCATAGGTCTGTGCTCACTGAATCAAGCCGCATGGACGGGATGTGGTTTCATATCTTGTATGTATTGCTTTGTTCTGTACATTTCCATTTGTTTTACATATTGTTTTATTCCTTTGCTTTTTGTTTTCTTCCACATTTTTTGTCTGAGTTTAAAAAAAAAAAGATGTTCCTTGTTTGTTTTATTCATTTGAACTTTCCTTGTTAGACCTTGCCTCTGTCTTCCTTTCAATCCCTCCATCGCCATCTTTTCTGATGAATGATTCAGAGGTCGTTCTGCCAGAGGCATCAGGTACAGAGTGTGCCGTTTATCAGACTGTCCGACGTGTCGCTGCCCTTCTGCTGCATGGTGCTTATGTCACATGTGTGTTGAATGCATGTGGACAGGTATGACCTACTCTAATGATCGGGATGTGTGTCCTTACGTGTGTAACACATCAGGGGCATCGCCTTGCTCATTTATCCCTGATGAGAGGTTACATTTTCAATTCAATGCGTCATATTTCCTCAAAACGAAGGATACTCAGAGTTCTACCTGTGCTTTAAACTTGCCGTGTGCTAAAATACAAGATCTGTGATTCCCGTTTCGAGTTATGTAGTATTGTAGACCGTGAGGTAACAGCCACTTACTGAAGATTAAACAATGTGTATATATCGGTTTGTTTCTGTTGAAGTAACCCCGACTGCGTGTGAGACGGTTAAAGTGGATACACATATGTTTTAAACACCTAGAAAGGACATGAAGACTACTTTAGTTCAGTACCACAGGGGTGCTTAACATTTCGTTCACCCTGGGATGTTAAAAAGTAGCAATAAAAAAGGGGGAATACTGGACAGAAGCGTAGGACAGTTCTCCAAATGCTTTAAATAACTCACTATACTACTCAAATATGTGAGTTGTATAAGGTTTGGCAATCAGTAATACAATATGTTGTTACAGGCGACATTGAGACACCCCGAGCCAAATGACCTCCAATTGCATACAAAAAAAAGACCTGCAGAACTGTCTATTTGTGTTTGTCAACAACTTTGAACTGCATCAACACAGAAGCAAACCAATGGGCACGCACGCATCACCTCGTAGTGTTGACTAATGTGAAAGGTATTGTTAAACATGTGACTACGTGTCTGATTGTGTCCTGTATCGCTCTATCACTCCCGCGGCCCCCCAGCTGAGGCGGTGACGCAACGGGAGCGCTCCCCCCCTCTGGCAGAGAGCCAGCAATCCAAAGAAGTGTCCTCTTTCTCCTCGTCCACTTCCTCTCCCTGGGACTCCCCAGAAAACCCTTTCCAAGCCCTCAAGCCCGTGCCAGCGAGGGCCCAGAGCGCCCCCATCACCCTGCCCACGGAGCTCATCGACCCCATCAGAAGCCCCTCAGCTGCCAGCCCCCCAAAGAGCGGCGACGCCTTCTCCTCCTCCTCCGTCAGCTGGTCCCAGAGCCAGTGGATCGCCTTCAGTGATAACGTGGCTCCAGCGCGCCGTCAGGGGCTCAGTGTGAAGGAGCTCCAGAGGCCCCACACCGGCCCCCCCCGGTCCGCCCGCTGCCTCTCTGACGACTCTGCCGACGCATACTGCAGAGAAGACCCCCGCTTTACTGACGTCTTCTCTGGGATTACAGAGAGGGCGATGGCAGCAGCTCAAACAGGCAACGCATTGAATGGTAACATTATAACTGATGCTCAGGTTGTGATGTGGCAATGCCTGACGTTTGGAGTTTATTTCTATTTTTGTTCCGTTTCTTTTTGTTCTCCTTTTTTATTGTGAAGTTGAAGTTTGTATTTTTTGCAGTGTTTTCATTTTGGTTCAAGGAAAATGCTCGTCTAACTCCCGCCTGCTTTGCAACATGTTTGTATTTGAGTTTCTTTTTGTGAAATTAATTTGGGAATGTGTTTTTCTTGTGAGGTAACGATTTTCATGTTTTGCAATTATGTTTTTTAAACTTCCTGCATGATGTTTTGCATCTACTTGAATTCATGTCTGTTGTCTGCCACCAACCAGTACAACCTCCATGTGTTTCTGTGTGTAGCGCCTTTACCAAATCGACCAACCACCCCCCTCACAGCCGGAGCCCTGGTGCCCCCACCCCGACCCTCTTCCAGGCCCAAGCTCCCCACAGGGAAACTCACAGGAATCAATGAGATTGTGAGTCACTGCAGGAACACAACACTATTGCTATAAAAAGAACATTCTGCCATCGTAATACATCCTATTTATGACTCCCTTCACTCAGGTGCGGCCGTTCAGCCCAACCAAGACCTCCGATGCCAGCCCCCCTCCCGCTGCGCCCCTTGCCCGGGCGGAGAGCTCCTCCTCTTTGTCCTCGAATGCCTCACTCAGTGCCGGCAACACCCCCACTGTCGGTAAGCCCCCCGTAGACACAGAGAGTCCGTCTGCTTTTCAACTCCTCGCCAAGTTTCCACCCACCTTTTGTCCCTGCATACGATCAGCTTTTCATCCTTCCTCCCTTGACTCCTCTCCTCACAGGAGCCGAGCCTCCCTCTGCTCCCCCCCTCTCCTCCCCAGAGCAAGAGCTGCTCTTCCTCTCTCCTTTCTTTCCTCTAAGCCAAAGTGAGTCCGCCTTTCCAAACTCCCTTGAGAGACCCTCCTGTCCATGCGGTCGTGCCCTGCACTCTGAACATGTCGCATGTCCCTCTCACATCACACTGAGGCATTATCGTGTTTGTGCTCTCTGGGTTTTTCTTTTATCTCATTCTTTCTTTTTGTATCGCTTGAATTTGGCGTAAAGAGGACGATTCGTTCATAGCCAAGCTGCCTACCTTTGAGAAGCGCTGTGAAACACCAGCAGGTATGGGTGAGATCATGCGAGAGGACCCTCCTCTTCTTTAACTCAAACTAACCCGTCTGTTCGACTGGATGGACAGTGATGCGTTTCTTTGTGTGTGCTCACATATTCAGATCACTCCTCACATGTGTCCTCCCGTTAACTGCATCACTCTAACATTATACACATGTTGTTGTTAAAATAACGACGTACTGAATGATTTGACTGGTAAATACTTAGTTGACTTAACTTTGAATATGCTGTCTGAAGCAATCCACTGTATGTATAACTAATATAATTAATTTGAAGTATAGCATCTGGAGCATGATCTACTCAAAATGTACCTACGTTTTCTTCATTATGAACATTAACAGAATGTACTGATTTGAAATGTATGAATGAGTGAATTGCAGTAATACTTCTATATGATGTAGTGCAGGGGTGTCAAACTCAAGGCCCGGGGGCCAAATCCGGCCCGCCACTTCATTTTATGTGGCCCACAAGAGCTTGCAAAGAATATCATTTATTTAAGTTTATTTTAAAGTTACGTGCTGCTTTACAGGAGAACGTTGCCCATAAACTACATGTCCCACAATGCATCTCATTGTGTGACATGCGCAATGAAGCGACTTGCAATTATTTCCCCTAGACTTCTGCTTTCAGACGTAGGTAATTATTAAGTTATTACCCTATCCGATAATAATCCAATGCAAAGGAAATATTGTAAAATAATACATTATTTTATATTTATTATGTATTTTTATATAGTCTTAAAGTTACCACCGGCCCTTTGAGTGCAACCATAATTCTAATGTGGCCCGCGATGAAATTGAGTTTGACACCCCTGATGTAGTGCATCTGTGCATGGTCAAGCCTTCTGGTGTGAACGTCCCATCAGGCCTCTCACTCTGCGCCTCTCTCTTTCTCAGGAACGTCCCGCGGCCCCAGCCCTGTGACCCTGGCGTCCCAAGATGCTTTGCCCATTGCCGTGGCCTTCACAGAATCGGTTAATGCTTACTTCAAAGGCGCTGACCCCACTAAGTGAGTCTCACATGACCTCCTGCTGCTCAAAGGCCCAAACATGGACCTGCACGCATCTGTGTCCATATTTGAACTGAAACTTCACCACGAATGGCGTTATGAGTTAAACGGTGTCATTCTGCATGATGTGCACTGCACTCGGAGCCTTTGGTTTTGTGTGTGCACCTCCCTCCCGCTCTGCATGTGTGGATATGTTTGCGTGAGTGTGACACCATTCTTTCAGAGTGGATAACCGACATGGGGCAGATTATAGTCCGGGGCAGAGAAAACATACAGCCGTTAACTGCTGTTAAATTGCTGCTGTGCGAAAGGCTTATTTTTGCAGGGCTTAGTAAATGATACGTTTCATAAGCAATGCAGCGGAGACACGGTGCGAGGTTCAGACACGCTGTGGACAGTTACCACCGCAGACTCACATCTCATCTGAGAGGAGAAGCTGGATTTATATTACTGGAGAAGCAGATGTGCGTGAAGAAAGGTGGAAATGGAGATGTGTTGCATCTAAAGCCAATAGCCGCGTTCACACTGCGGTACTTTTCCCACAAAGGTTCATGCGAACTTAGTTCATGATCGCGTTCACACCAAAAAGAGCCGGTACTAAAAGTAGTTCATGCGAACCTTTTTACCCCCTCGAAAGTCCCTGCTAGACTTTCGGGCGGCTCATTTGTGAGAAAAGAGCTATATTTCTGATTGGCTGGGCGGATTGCAAACCACGCCCCGTAAAACTCCCAAAAAGTTTTGTGAAGCCGCCATTTTATTATCCTCGCATTAGCATTATTAGCATTAGCCCAGCGCAGAAACGCAGAGAGACTAACTTATGGCAACACAAAATAAAACATGGGAGCGGTGGAGATGAGGAGGTGTCGTCGTTCTGGCGATTTACTCGGAAGGCTTCAGTAGAAGCTGCTGGGACTCCCTGCAGCTTCTACTGAAGCCAGTCCCCAACTCCGGGACTTCCGGCCGGGGACTTTGGGCGGCAGTACACGCCGTGAAGTGGTTTGCGGCCTGCCAGTAAACCCAAAGCAGAAGAAGAAGAAGTGACGTCAGCGGCTTCATTTGCCTAATCCTCCCCCAGGGACTTTTTCTGGTGTGAACGCGATCTGTACTTAGTTCATGAGAACTAAAGAGTTCGCATGAACCTTTGTGGGAAAAGTACCGCAGTGTGAACGCGGCTAATGTGTTTCATGTGTACTCTAAAGGGCCTTGTTTACTGGATATATTTGTATACAAAGCAGATTATAGGCTAAAGTACAATACATAACCACAACAAATAGGTCCTATTACTGTGAGTTTTGTTCTCAGTAAGAGTAGTGATTAACTCTCGTGTTCATCATGGATTTTCTAAGAATAAAATCCAAACAGGCTCTCATTCCAGCTTCTTAAATGTGTTCATTTTATACTAATCTCTCTTTGCTTTTTAAATAAAATAGTATATATGGGTACAGACAAAATGTAGAGAAGGCAGCTTTATTTATAGAGCCTCGTGTAATTACAAAGAAACCCAATGCGCTATGTATTCAAAAGACAAGAAAGAAAAACATCTAGCATATGCAACACAGCGGTATAGAAAAAATATAACGAAAATAGATACTATTTATATATTTACTCCTTATTCCGGGGACATTTGAAAAGGAAAAAAAGAATCAAAATAAATACCATATACAGTTATACACACAGTCCATACACATCCATATATGCTCCTCGAAGGCCTGAGCTTGGCTTTAAATCAACATACAGTTTTTATAGATGCAGAAAAGCATTTGAGAAGACAGTAAAAGCACCTTCACAAGCTGCTGATGTTATTCTGGTTCAACCCAAATGGAAATCTGATGAAAAAAGAGGTCCGATGGGGTCATTGATTGAAAAGAGGGGCGCTGAGAAAACCCCTTTCTGACATTCATAATTCACGTGAACGTGTCTGCGTTCCACAGGTGCATTGTGAAGATCACAGGAGACATGACCTTGTCGTTCCCCATGGGCATCATCAAGGTGTTCACTGCCAACCCCTCCCCCGCCGTGCTCACCTTCAAACTGAAGAACACCAGCAGGCTGGAGCAGATCCTCCCCAACCAGCAGCTGCTGTACAGGTGAGCTGTGCACAGGAGTGCGTAACACATGTTTAAGGAAGTCTGAAGAACCAGATGAAAACCTGTCCGAGTGGTGGTTAAGTGAAAGAGGGGTTTGGACGCGAGAGCAGAGGAAGTGTAGTCTGAGTCAGTACGAGGAAATTCAATTAGTAATCTGACATAAACCTATCATTAGGCTGTCAGGGAAGTATTTTCCAGCAGGCTTCAGCAGCCGGCCTCTCATCGGCCCACGTCTCTTCTGGAATACTTCACACGCTGAAATGGCAGACTTCATACAACAGCTGCTTAAGGAATATAGGAATCTACCTCTCACCTCTTTTGTCTGTCAGACGTGTATTTTACCTCACATTCGTTTTGTTTCTATTTTAAAACTACAACTGTTTTAAACTAATTGAATGTGACAAGTTCACAACGGTTCTTACAAAGTTTAGATAAAGTACATGTGTTCTGGTGCAGTGCATGGTGGGAATGAAATGGAATTCATGATTTAGTAGCTGGTTGGATGCAACAGGGTCATTCTTTCCAAGCTATTGGAGCTTAGCACACAAAGCCAAAAAGAGCGATGAATAATTGAGCCTCTGATTATTCAGAGAGTGTGAGTGTGTGCACATATCTTTCTGATTGTGTCTTTTTATCTAGTGATCCTTCCCAAAGCGACTCCAATTCCAAGGACTTCTGGTTCAACATGCAAGCGCTGACGTCCTACCTCAGAAAAGCCTCAGATCAGAATCCTACAGCTTCCTATTACAATGTGGACATCCTAAAATACCAGGTGAGTCCGCCAAAGGCCAGACCATAACATAAACCGGATAAAATAACTATATTTAAGAATTACAAATATGTTTCCTGAAGTGTTTCACAAGAAAAAAGCTAAAGAAATGATCCTGGTGAGGTACAGCCAGTGCAGTGTCTTTTTTATTTTCGATAATAAAAGGTAATAACAATGGTAACCGAGTATTTGACTACTGCTGTCTGTGTGTCAGAGGTCTAAAGGATCCTCCAGCCATTAACACATGTTCTCATAATATTAGTTTGAACCTTTGTCTCTGCTCCTGCCTCACAATCTTCCTGGGCCAGTTAGGAATGTAATTAATGTGTGGTCCCTAACTTTGTAATTGAATGTACTGCTCGAACATCATGTTATAGTCTGGTTCAGACCTCAGCTATATACTATAAGCCTACTGTGGTCCTACGCTGGTGGAGCCTCACACGCGAATGCCCACACTGGATGACATCATCTTTTAAACAAACCCGAAAAGTCTTGCTTTACAGCTTCAAACCAGCGTATTTACATGATGACATTAGTTTATATTGCATGTGCATACAAAAGTTATTGTGAAAGATCTACCTATAAAATCCAACTTGTCAGCACTATACATAAAAACGTTGAATAAATCTTGATAAAAATACTCAAAAACTCATGTTGATATAAATTATTTTCAACGGTGTAACCAGATTTTTTTTTTTTCCTACCTAAGACTTGATAGTGTATACTTTTTTTTAGCTTGTATTCTTCAAAAACATAAAACAACTAAATCTGTTTGTCAGATCTGCAATATTAAAATAATAGTTTTTTAACACTTTCATTTTTTGAAAGTTTTCATTATAAAGAAATATCATACAGAATGTCATTGAGCAGTCAAATACATACAGTCGATGCAACAGTGCACATTTCAACTAGACTGAAGCAGATGCATTACACCCCCACCCCAGCATGAAAGAAAACAACTCAATACAAAATGAAAGTAGGTGATACATACATAGAACATTTTGAAAAAGAAATAAGAAAACAGTAAATGGGATAAGTATACAAGTTTTCATAACGGACACAAAAACAAAATGTATACAACACATACAATATTGCTATTGAAATTGTGGTAGACCAGATTTCAGCAGCACACAATCATCTTCAAAATGTTAAATCCAGCTTGCGAAAATAATACTTTTTGATTCAGTTTTTGATTTTAAACATAGTCTAATTTCATTACGCTAATTGCTCAAATTTGCTCAAAAAAGCTTTATTCTTACTAATGTTCCAAATGTCCACTCCACTGCTGCGTTCAGGTGCAGTCAGACGGGATCCATTCCACTCCTCTCAACCTGGCTGTGTACTGGAAGTGTACGCTGAGCACATCCGACCTGCGGGTGGACTACCGCTACAACCCCGAGTCCATGGCCCACCCCGGACCCCTGTCCAACGTCCAGATCCTAGTGCCTGTGGACGGAGGGGTCACCAACATGCACTCCCTGCCCAACTCCATCTGGTAAACGCTGTTCCATCAGTGGGAGAACACAAAGTGTGAGGCGCGGAACAGAAGCAGCTAATACTTCATTTCTTGTTTCTTATGTTAGGAATGCAGAGCAGAATAAGTGTCTGTGGAAGCTGAATGACATCTCGGAAAAGTCTGAAAATGAAGGTAAATCCTGCTTTTCTTCTTTGTTTGCAAATGAACTGTCAATGGACTGTATTTACAAAGCACGGGTTCAGTCTTTGAGACCCCTCAAAGCGCTTTTACATTCAATTCAGCTTTCACACACATTCATACAAAGGCAGCCTGCTCTGATAAAACAGAAACGTTGACTTTAATTAAATGTATTTTTCACATAACTGTTTAAAGTTAGTTGAAAGCAATAACATTACGTTTTTATTATGCTGTCAAAATGTAACGCATTTAACGCATGTGCAGAATGGCCCGCCCCATACGTGCCACCAGTGGCAGCGCCAGGGTATGGCTGGGGTAGGCTACACCCATACCAAGAAATGGCTTAGCCCCACCATGAAAAATGATGTTAAAGTAAGCAAAATAAAGTCTGCCAACTCGCGCGGAGTAACTTGCACAGACAGCAGTTAGTAAGATTGATTTCAGTAGCCACGGTTTTGAAAACCTTTGTCACGTAGTGATCGTCTTCTCAATAGAACATCTTTGATAACGGCGTGGTGTTGTTGCAGGAAGTCCCGACGGAGAATACTCTTGCTGTAGTACAGGGCAGAGCCATATAATAGTAATAATATGGCTCTGGTACAGGGGTGCACATAACTGGTACGCAGGTTATGTGCGTAATCTGAAATGCGTCCCGTCACTTGTGTCACAAAGCGCATTTGCGTACCGACGTACTTGTGAAGCTTTTCCAGAAGGCGGTTCGATCACCGGACGACAGAGTCGGTCTCCGTGTGCACAGACGGGGCTGCTGTTAACGTCGGTCTGTACAACGGACTTGTGCCAAAACTACGCCAACCGGCTGCGGAGGGAGACTCCACCCCATCACTGGAGAACTGCGCTAAAACAGCTGATCACAACGTTCACACTCTGTGGTCACGAAGTACTCCACTAGCCGCCGCCGCCGCCCCCCCCCCCCCCCCCCACGTAATGAATTAAGACCCCATGGTTTGATGATTGATAGGTGTGTGGGTTGTCTTTCATTTTGACACGCAGAGAAAATGTTATAATAAACATAGATACTGTATGTTAAATGGATATATCCGCCTTCTTTCATTTATCTTTCCATTCCCAACAATATACATAAATAAATGGCATATTTTGGACATAGTTCGAATGGTGATTAATCATGATTAATTCATTTTTAAGATGTGATTAATCTGATTAAAAATGTTAATCGTTTGACAGCCCTGTTTCAACTAACCTAATACAGTTATGTGAAATGTGTTGACATAATACATTTAATTAGAAATAAACGTTTGAGGTTTGTTGTGCCACAGGCTGCTCATGAATCTAACACGATCACACGTTCACAAACCGATGGCCATGGGAGCAATTTGGGGATGGGTATCTTACCTAAGGTCACATTTTGACTGCAGGAGCTGTGGGTCAAAAATACAAAAAAAGCACTTAAACATGTCATGTACTGTAGGCCTTGGAACTGATTCACCAGCACGACAATGGTCTGCCTGGCTGGAAGTGAATATATCTGCACTTTCCTTGCTGTTTGGAGTTTCAATCTTTATGGTTTTTGCACTTATTGTAAGTCCCTTTGGATAAAAGCTTCAGCCAAATGTAAAAAAAAAAAAAAAATTCTCATTGGAGGACGGCCATCTCGCTCCTGAGCCACAGCTGCCCTAATTAGAATGTTTGATCAAAATCCTGCCTGTAGAGATTGTGTGCATTGATCAGCGAGGGTGTACAGTAAGTGAGGGTGTACAGTAGGGTGTACAGTAAGTGAGGGTGTACAGTAAGTGTACAGTAAGTGAGGGTGTACAGTAAGTGTACAGTAAGTGAGGGTGTACAGTAAGTGAGGGTTTACAGTAAGTGTACAGTAAGTGAGGGTGTACAGTAAGTGTACAGTAAGTGAGGGTACAGTAAGTGAGGGTGTACAGTAAGTGTACAGTAAGTGAGGGTGTACAGTAAGTGTACAGTAAGTGAGGGTGTACAGTAAGTGAGGGTTTACAGTAAGTGAGGGTGTACAGTAGGGTGTACAGTAAGTGTACAGTAAGTGTACAGTAAGTGAGGGTGTACAGTAAGTGTACAGTAAGTGAGGGTGTACAGTAAGTGTACAGTAAGTGAGGGTGTACAGTAAGTGAGGGTTTACAGTAAGTGTACAGTAAGTGAGGGTGTACAGTAAGTGAGGGTGTACAGTAAGTGAGGGTGTAAAGTAAGTGAGGGTGTACAGTAAGTGAGGGTGTACAGTAAGTGAGGGTGTACAGTAAGTGAGGGTGTCCACTGTACAGTAAGTGAGGGTGTACAGTAAGTGTACAGTAAGTGAGGGTGTACAGTAAGTGAGGGTGTGCACTGTACAGTAAGTGAGGGTGTACAGTAAGTGTAAAGTAAGTGAGGGTGTAAAGTAAGTGAGGGTGTACAGTAAGTGAGGGTGTACAGTAAGTGTACAGTAAGTGAGGGTGTACAGTAAGTGAGGGTGTACAGTAAGTGAGGGTGTACAGTAAGTGTACAGTAAGTGAGGGTGTACAGTAAGTGTACAGTAAGTGAGGGTGTCCACTGTACAGTAAGTGTACAGTAAGTGAGGGTGTACAGTAAGTATACAGTAAGTGAGGGTGTACAGTAAGTGAGGGTGTGCACTGTACAGTAAGTGAGGGTGTACAGTAAGTGAGGGTGTACAGTAAGTGTACAGTAAGTGAGGGTGTACAGTAAGTGAGGGTGTAAAGTAGGTGAGGGTGTACAGTAAGTGAGGGTGTACAGTAAGTGTACAGTAAGTGAGGGTGTACAGTAAGTGTACAGTAAGTGAGGGTGTACAGTAAGTGAGGGTGTACAGTAAGTGTACAGTAAGTGAGGGTGTACACTGTACAGTAAGTGAGGGTGTACAGTAAGTGAGGGTGTAGAGTAAGTGTACAGTAAGTGAGGGTGTACACTGTACAGTAAGTGAGGGTGTACAGTAAGTGTACAGTAAGTGAGGGTGTACAGTAAGTGAGGGTGTACACTGTACAGTAAGTGAGGGAATGTATTTGTGTCTGCCCCCAGGTGCCGGGTCCCTGAGGGCCAAGTTTGAACTGTCAGACGGACCCTCGAGCTTCTCCACCCTGGCAGTGCAGTTTATGAGTGAGGGGAGCACCCTCTCAGGGGCGGACATGGAGCTGGTGGGGGCGGGGTACAGACTGTCTCTCAACAAGAAGAGGTTTGCTACAGGTATGTGGTGCTGGATCGTCCTCACCTACCTGATACTCATGTCATGCTCCAGAACTCAAACCTCTGTTCCGTTCTGCAGGACGCTATATGGCCGATTGCTGAGGTGACCCAACGCCATGAAATCAAAGCGTGTCAGACACCAGCGGCTTCCTGACCCTCTGGATGCATCGGAGCCTTAGCCTGGGAGGCGAGGATCTCACTACAATAAAACAGCACTGAGTATTGAACACTGTTTAAAAAAAAAAAAGAATAAAAGAAGACGAGCTTTCAGGAAATGTGTAGATATGAAGTCTAATAATGCTTTCTGATCAACTCGCTTGTGTATAGTCAGAAACAATTTATGAATTAGATATAAATCTATATTGTATTTGAAATCAGAAAAAAAGTGCACTAACAATCTTTAACATGCTCTTCTTCCTCTTATAGTCATTTCTCAAGAGGCTATCGGGAATATAAAACAAACCATGTCTGCGTGGAAGAAAATAATCTGCTCTTTCCTCTTTTCTGTGAACTGTACATATTAACTCTGATTATTCTGCTCGACCAGCTCTGACTCCACGCTCGAATCAGTTCTGTTTACTGAACCTTTCTCTTTCCATGTTTGTCTTCTTCTCATCACGTGCAGTGGAGGTGTAATCTGTCTTCAACACACACTTACACGACGGCACAAGCTTGATCTCTTAAAACAACAAGTGCTTTTTAACAAATGCAAACAATCTGACCTCAGTGCCTCCTCTTACTGTGGATCAAAAGGCAAAACACGTGCGTCAATGATTGGCCCACATGTGGGTAGCTTTGAATCGCCCCGAGTGGGGTCTGTGATCAGCGGGATCTTTTTTAAATTCTATGTTTCCCCTTTCAGTCATGGCTTATATTTTTACAATTCTTAAGCCCTTCATTTTTATACTTTTTGACTGTAAAACATTGTGTCAAATGTCAGTTGCTTTAAAAAACGAATCGAGAGAGGTTACCCTAAATAACTTGCAGCCTTTTTTTAAACTGGTGTTTTTTGTATCAAACGTTGGTGCCCTATTAACGGAGGAATGTGCCTGAATCTAACGTTTCTCTCATCTTGTTTGTATACTACAACACAGTCAATGAGAATAGCACCAACAATGTGCCAGTCTTTTTTTTTACTTCTACTATTTGGATGTTGAAGGGAAAATCTCCTCTTTTTACAGCTGCCTTCCAGCAACGAATGAGTCATATTGGCCTTATTTGATTGAATGTAATCATCAAACTGTTTTATAGCTTGTATGTTTTCTATTCAACGCGCGTCTGTTGACTTGTACCCTCTCTCACGATGTAGGTGAGGAGAAGCACAGTAAGGCCAACTAATGATGGACATGCCTTATCGCAACGTGTTGACGCTGAGTGATCCTGTGTTGTACCGTGGTTAGATATTGTGACACAGTCCTGCCATTGACCTGTGATACATTACTGGCCTGCCTTTCCCCCAGTGCATGCTGGGAGAAGCCTCTTTTAACTATACACAGCACAAGCGGGTATAGAAAATGGATGGATGGATGACCATGTTTGACTCTCGTGCTTCATTTCTGTCTTTTACTAATGAAGGTTGCTGCAGAGGCTGCTGTACTTCTTGATGGAGTACTTTTATGTGTTTCATTGTCCGAACCATGTAGCGATCCTTTAATTGGTTAACATGCTGGTGGATGTAGTCGGTCACGTGGAAGCTGGGATTCAAAATGGATGACACTTTTTAGTGCAGGGGTTTCTAACACTGACCTCTTGGATGGGATTTTAGAAAATAACGTTTCACATCCGGCTTCCTTTGAACCGTCAGCCAGAGAAAAGGCTCGATACGGCCGGTCATTTCAGCTCATATGCATACTTGATTCACCCTTCACATCCTTACCAGCTTTGTACACTTCTGGAACACGATTCAAGCCTTTATTAATATTCTAGAGGCAAACAATAACCCTTAAGATGGAAAGATCCATTTCAGTCTGTTGTGCTGAAATGTGGTGTCACTCTGAGCTTCAACCAGGTGTTTGAAAGGAGTGAGTTCACACTTCAGTCGTAGCACCAGCCATGTGGACAGGGAGACATCAGCGTGCGGCGGCTCGGTGCTGCCTTTATGACGCATACCTGTGGTTTGGATCAGAACAGCCAAAGGCATACAAAGAACAACAAGTAAACAGATTTCACGTTCAGTGTTAGCAAGCTGGTTCTTGCTCTCCTAACGGAAAGTACACAACAAAGTAAAGAGGCTCCTTTCCCCTCACTTTCACATCCTTCCTTTCTTTCTTTCTATGTTGTATTGGACAGAGTTTAAAGAGAGCATTGTTGTGTAAATGATTCTCTTAAATTGTACATTTTTACCAATATCTCAGCCACTTTCTGTCTCAACTTTATGATTGCTCATTGTGCCTGTATTAAATGTGTAATATATGAATATATACAAATATATTAAAATGACTAAGGGTGTTCTGTGTGTTTCTTTTAGCCTCGCCATCGAGATCTAGAAAGAGCTTCAATCATATCTCAAAATGTACTGATTTGGTTTGTACTCTTTATAACGACAGCGACAATGATGTTATTTTCCCCGTGTGTGTGTGTGTGTGTGTGTGTGTGTGTGTGTGTGTGTGTGTGTGTGTGTGTGTGTGTGTGTGTGTGTGTGTGTGTGTGTGTGTGTGTGTGTGTGTGTGTGTGTGTGTGTGTGTGTGTGTGTGTGTGTGTGTGTGTGTGTGTGTGTGTGTGTGTGTGTGTGTGTGTGTGTGTGTGTGTTGATGGGATCCCATTGAAATGCTCGAGATCTTATTGTCCGCCTTAATTGGACACTTGTTCTGACAGTTAAGGTTTATAAGGTGCAGGAAACGGGGTTTCAATTTCAAAAGTTATTTGAAATTGAAATCGCTGATATGGAGCAGGGTCGACTATGGTGGTTGCAGAAAGAAGTCTGGTTGATTGTTTAGAGGTCTATGAGGAAAGCACCTTACTTTAACTTGGTATATTACCTCAGTCAGGGGTCGGCAACCCGCGGCCCTTTAAGCCCTCTGCTCTGGCTCCCTTGAGCTTAGACAAAAATAAGAAGGAAATAAAATAAAAGTATTTGTAGGACTATTTATATTTTTGTTGCATGGTTGAAAATGTTTCGTATCTTGTATTTTGAGGTGATACTGTGACACATAAATAAAAAACAAAACTGTTTTAATTAGGTCAACTAAAATATGCATCACATCCTGCTCCGGTCCCGCGCGAGCGCCTTTTCTTGGAGGCGAATAACCCCCGGCTCGATGAGCGAACTATGGATAAATCAAAGAAAAGTACCGGAGGAACACAGGATTTAATTCTGCGTGGACAGAGTTATCTGCTTCCACAGCAAACGATGCTGGCTTACCGGTATGTTTGATATGTAGAGAGAAGTTAGGCTTGTTTGAGACAAGCAAGACCTGCGCAGTTGCGATCAACGTCTTGCTAGTGCGTTGCATGATGGTTAGTCATTTTGTCCGACTTGCTCTGGAGGCTCGCCCACATGAGACTTTGAAATCTCGCGGGACAAAGACGCCCGCAGCCTTGAGAGCGAGGCGAGTTGGCGCAGTTGGCGCAGTTGCTCTCCACGAGCTGCAGAAGCGAAATGCTTGATGGGAAACGGCTCGCTGGTATCTCGAGCTGAGCGCTCATTGGTGGTTTTTACCACGTGCTGCTGATGAAACTCTCCAATTGGCTGGCAAAAGTTTGTTGTTGTTTTGTGTCAGTTTTACGTCGCCACATCCATTCCCATTTGTCATCATTGTTCCACAATGTTTATCATCATGAAATTAATATCTATATATTTTATACTATACTGCTTACCGTTTTCATACTTTATATATCTTAGCATATTCATACACACTGTTCATACTGCTCACAGGCTGATATCTAGTGTATTCATACACACTGTTCATACTGCTCACAGGCTGATATCTAGTGTATTCATACACACTGTTCATACTGCTCACAGGCTGATATCTAGTGTATTCATACACACTGTTTATTCATCATTCAATTCATTCTATATGTTATTCTGTAGATTGTGTACATTACTTTCCACTTCACTGCTTGTTGCACCTGGTTAGAAGCTAAACTGCATTTCGTTCAGAGGCGGATTTAGGATTGTAGGAGATCCGGGGCTTAGCCCAGGAGTTGTTGGGCGGGGGTGCAGGGGTAAAGTGCTATTTTTTTTACAAGTGGGGGGTGGACCAAACATCCTTTAGGGGGGTCCGGGGGCATGCTCCCCTCGGGAAGAATTTTTTTAAAATATTGAAGTTAAAAGCATCAATCTGGTGCACTTTGAGAGCAACATTAACCCTACCTTAATAATACCTTAAAGGGGACATATCATGCTATATTTGAACAATATATTGTAGGGCCATACCTATATAAAGTATATAAATAGTTTTTCTTTCAAAATACCAAACAGATCCTGCATTTTAGCCATGCCTCATTTCGCTCTATTTGCTCTTTCCAGCGCTGTTTTTGCAGGGGGCTGATTCTGTGAGCTGCACCACGCCCCCCTGCAGGAGAGGGGAGCGTGCTTTTAGATCAGTTGCTGGGCTGCAGCGGGGAGAAAAAGAGATCTCCGTCCTCTGTGTTTTATTCTTATATTATTATTATATAGAGTCGTTATTCATTTGTTTTAAAGCTCAATAAATAACAAAGAAGACCTTTGACCGGCACTTTTCTAATTTTGTCCGGAAGATTTAAACTTTAACGGACATGTTGACCGGCGAAATAAAAATCTAACTGAAACTCTGCCGCACGGTCCCCTCGTTCCTTGGAAGAGCCGGAGAGGAGGGTGTTTGTCATCTGCTGGTGGACTACCGGAGAGAATTACAGCGAGGGAGGGATTGCATTGAATTACAGCAGCGGGAGCAAACACTTGCCTCGGGGAGGGAGAAAAAGAGCCAGAGCAGAGTATAAAGTCTTCTTCGCTGCTTTTGTGGCAGACTACAGCGCCACTTACAGGCCTGGCATATGTACTACAGCGTCTCCAGCGCAATGGCCGGCCGTGGCCCAACCCCACATTCCCCTGATAGGTGGAGAATTGACCAATAAGCGGAGCACCACTTCTGTGACGTAGAAAATAATTCAAGATCAGTCTGTATCAGATCCGTTGCAGCCCCGTTTTTAGAGATTTGGGTATGGAGGAAAAGAGAGAGGGTTGTGTTTTCTGACACTTGGTGAGTTCCCTGGAACACCGAGGACTAGGGGTGTAACAGTTCACAGAAGTCACGGTTCGGTTCGTACCTCGGTTTGGGGGTCACGGTTCGGTACGGTTCGGTACAACAACAAAAAAGCAAAAAAAAGTCCCAAATGCATAATTCCAGGTTTGTTGTTATTTACTTTTGAACAGTAGTGCAAGTTTCAGTTTAAAAATAAGGAACTCTGACATTTTGAATAATTAACTGTATTAAACAGTTAAAAACAAACCACAAACAGTACCACACACACTCAGATGGCCATAGTATCTATAATGGCTGATGTAAAACAAAAAGGTTTCATCAAGCTGTAAAACTAAAAAGAATGTCTTGAAAATATTACATCATAAATAATAAGAAAGTGTTTCAAGAACGCAAAGTCGTTGAAAAAATATGCCAAAAGCTTCCGTTATTTATTTTGGTCTCTCGGCTCTCATGTCTATTGGCTTCTTAAAAACAGCGGGGATCAGCTGTTGAACTGCTGTTGTCTTTTGCCGGGCTCCGGTGATTGGAAAATCTGGGTGATGCCTTCTGATGTGATTTAGCATGTGTGGTGTGTGTTCCCATTAGCATACCGCACCGCTATCGTTTTATAGATCTATTCTCATCCACCATCTTTGTTTGTGACGTAAAGAGTCACGTTTCTGAATCGGGCACTCTGAGTGGATGCAGTCACAGCCAATCGGATTCAGAGTGTTGCCTGTCAGTTCCGTTGCTATGGTTCCGTTGTTATGTGTACTGAAACGAGAGCCGGTATAATTCCATGCGCGAAAACAAAATAAAAATTGGAATACGTTATTTTAGTGTCTTAAAAGTAGACTGAGGTATGAAGGGTTAACGTTACATTTTAGGATAATTTGTAGTCATGTTCTGTATACATACTAACATATAAGGGTATTGACTTAGTGTGGTTTCTCTTTTTGTCACTGCTTTTAATTTAAACTGAGCTGTTGTGTTCATCAGTAAAGTGGAACTTCTGTGTGAACTATTCATATCTTAAACTGCACTGTAACTTGTTATTCATGTATTTTTTCTTTTATCTTTTACTGTTTTTAAATGCCTTTGTCTGAATGTCTTTCATTTTTGTAAAGCACCTTGAATTGCCTTGTGTTGAAAGGTGCTATATAAATAAACTTGCCTTGCCTTGGTTACTCCATGTTTACTAGCTATAAGATTAACGTTACAGTACATCACTCTTTTTCACTCCTTACTCAGTCAGCCAGAGTGCAGATATCACCATTAGATTCACAAACCTGAAACATCCATTTCTTCACTGCTGGTGATGACATTGTTGTCAGCTGCTGATACTGCTGCTGCTGCTGCTGCAGCTTGTGGCGCCTGCTTCGATGAAAATAACTTTCTAATATCCATAACTTTATAGGCTATTAGCTTAAAACTCGTCAGGCACTAGGAAGGATCACTTCTTCTTCAGGGCAGGGAAGGCTACGCAGTACGCAGGCTAATGTCCTGCAGCGGCTGCCTCTCTGGTGGACTCCGGTACTGCACATTACTCCCGAGACATTTAAAAAATATATATATATTTTAATTTTTTTTTTTTTAAGTGAAACATCCGGGGCTTTTCAGAAAACATCCGGGGCTTGAGCCCAAGTAGCCACCCCCTAGCGCCGCCTCTGATTTCGTTGTCTCAGTACCTGTAATATGTGCAATAACAATAAAGTTTCTCTTTAAGTTAAACCAAATCATTAAAATAAAATCTATTGTAATGTAATGATTTGGTTTAACCTTATTTATTGAATACATCATTTAAAATGGCAAGATTAAATCAAATTACATCCATGTTGTACACATCATAAAGCTTAAAGTGGCAGCTCAAGAATTAACACAGCAGCAGGTCTGTTCAATTCATGCTCATGAAGCTTCATGTGTGCGGATCTGAAGGGACTGATCATTTGTAGCCTGTCCACCTATCAGTTTTGCAAACATTAAGAGGGAGGAGCATTTCTATTGCATCCACTTCATCTGCAACGAAAAACGCCAACGCAATTTCCGCCATCGCAAACCCAGCCAGTCAAGCCGACTCCGAGTCCGAGCTGTCCGATTTAAGACGAGCTTTTTGACACCTCCCCCGGCTGCGATCGGCTACTCTCGTCTACTTTCGAGGCGAGCCGCAATGTGTCTCAAACAAGCCTGTTGTCAACGGTGCTGCAGCCTTTACAACAAGGGAGAGGAAGACAGTTGACGATTTTCAGTCAGTAATTCAATGGGGTATGTCATTTATTTCAGAAAACACTTTTTGTTATATTCCATGGAATGCTCTTAACGTCCCGATAGCAATGAATATATTAAATGCTTTGACAATAAATACATACAAAAATTAATCTCCAGAGATTAATTATATTCTGAGCCGGCCCGGCTAAAATAACTGGATGGCCTACCTGCCTGTCAGCCTTCCATCTGGGCACAAATTTATCTCGTGCCCTCATTGATCATGTGCGCGTTCGTGTGTGTTGGAGGAGGGACTCTGTAAGAAAGTCTGAAAGAAGAGGCATATTTTTTCCGGTTGTGTACTTTCTAATTCGAGCGCACTCGAGCTGGTTTCTCCATTCTTACCTTCCCTACCTTTAACTCTTTTTAGGGTGCAGCTATATGTTTTATTTATTTCAAAGTGGGCCCATTTTAATAATATTTTTTTTCCCTTCAAATGTGCAGAGGACTCCCCAAGTGCTGTGTTTAATTTATTTTAAAGTAGGCCTGTGTATTATTTTTAATTCTCTTTGTAAGAGTTCTTTGTTTCTTATTAGAGGTTAACAGTTTTATATCATGTAATAAATAGCCTAATAAATGCAAAAAAACTGTAGTTTTTGTTTAATATAACAATAAAAAACTATGAAATATGTTTTGCGGCTCCAGACAAAAAATGTTTTGGAAAAAGGAGCAAAATGGCTCTTTTGGTCAAAAAGGTTGCAGACCCCTGACCTCAGTGGACATTGTAAACATGAGTGTGTTGCCCAAATCGCGAGTTTCGAATCTTAACGTTATGATGTTCTTTTTGTAAATGATCTTCCTGTTTAGAGTAAAATAAAATCTATGTAGGGCCTGCTACCTTGTCATGGTGTAGTCCAGTCTGGGTGTTTAGGTGTTATCTTGGATCTTCAACCTTTTGAGCAATGTGTTTTCAGTTCATTCAAGTACATGTTTACATTCTGGTCCCCTTGTGTGTTGTGCTTTGCTCCAAACTCTCTTTTCCCTGCTGGTGAATGCCCAAACGCCAAACCTAAGCATATGTAGCAAATATCCATCTAACATTTCTAAATCCTTGCAAAATATGCTGATGAATTGTTGTAGGCTCAAAAGTCAGGATTTTCAATAGCAAAAGAGAAAGGCTATTGTCCTTTTTTCTTTTAAGTAAACACAATCCATGCAGGAAGACAGGGCATGAAAACAAAGCTCGACACCACCACACATGTTTCTAATGTAGGAGCCTCATGCAGAGCTTTGCTTAGGAGGATGTATGCATGACTGTGTGTCCACGCTCAGCACTACATCAACACCTTGTCCATATTTACACACTCAGTCATGCCTTGTGTCCCTCGGCCAGAAGACCTCCTCCTCCTCGCTGTTTGAATCACCGCCTGAGCTGCCTTTTCACAGCCACATGTGTGAGCCATCAGTGTTGACTCCACTTTTCCCTGTCCGCCTCACTCAGACGCGGAGAAGGAGATCTTAGGCTTCCTCCTGTATGATGTTATTCTCTTCCAGGCCAAAGTGAGATATCTGAGCTGAAGTCATATTCAGAATCTGTTGGTCCACATGTAGGCTCTCGTGTGGTCAGGCATTTTAAACAAGTTGAGCGGATCTGTGGATTTGAGTGCGTTGATCACACAAGTATAGCAGCCTTCTAGAGGGAAACGTGATGGAAAAAGCTTATTCGACATGATCTGCCTGCTTGCCAAGAACTAGATGAGAAGATTGATTCCACTCTCTTGTATGCTAAATGAGGCTAGAGTACGTTAGCTTAGCTTAAAGACTGCATACGTTGGAACAGATAGCCAGGATTAGATCGAAGTCATTTTTTAGAGGTCGTATTGTGTTGCTCTTAAGGCAGAAATGCTTATAAGTTTGAGTAACATTTTATTCATTTGTATCCCTCATAGTTGTAGGAGTTTAGTCTAATGTTAGTGAACCTACATGTAAGTCATTCGGGTAATTTTCATCCACATTTGTATTTTTAATTTGTCAGTTATTATTTATTTATTTTAGTCTTTGTCTTCTGAGTCTAGTCTCAAATGTCCTCCTTCAGTCATCTGGTTATAACAGTTTACTAAATCTAGACTAGCCAAAATATATTATTATTATTCATATAAATCAGACTCTACATTATATATTTTCTTTAATGAAGAAAAGGTTTAATGACTTAGATCAGGGGATTGATCTTCTCCCAAATGTCAAACTAGAGTGTAAATCTGTGCTCTGGGATGGTGGATCTGTCTGGTGTCCATTAAGAGGGTCTGAATCATCTCTGAAACAGTGGAGCAGAGGGAGCATTTAGTCTATGTTGGTCCAAAGGCCCAGTGGAACCATAGACTTGAGTTATTCTAGGATCCAGCGAGCGAGCCCCACATCAGTAACATTTATGGACAATTGAGAATTGATGTGCCTATTTGATCTCACTCTTCACCACGAGGAAGGCCATCTGAACAAACATGCATGGTGTAGGTTTATTGCACTAATATGGACGCTGCTTTTTCTTTGCTACTCCTGCTTAACTCCAAAACCCAGACGACCTCTTTAGAATAACTCAAACCCGGATCACGTCGGATTCCCTTTCAAAGGAATCTGTCAAATTTCCCTTCAACTGTTTTATTTTGGCAATAAAACCATGAACAAAATGCACTGTTAATCAAACTGACAAATAATGTATTACTTCAAAAGGACTTGGACAAACGTATTTAATCTGTCTGACACCGGCGTATCACCAACTTTATAATCAGCCAGCCCATCATATTCAAAACACATGTGAGTGTTTTAATAGATGTTGGGTATTGTTACCAGAAGTCAGAAGATTTAAATCTGTTGACAGCAGCTGCCTAGCAAGTATCTGCTCAAAATGACATTTGTTGTGTAACATGTCATCACAAATACCCAGGTGTGTTTTCTCCATGGGGGATTGCTGAATGGGCCTACTGCTAAACCTCTCAGGGGGCCTCTAAGCCAGAACCATGCGTGAAGTTGCTCAGTTAAAGAGTCGCTCAGGTCCAAAACTGAAGCGAAGTATTTCTATGCATATAATTGAATAAGGAATAGTAAAAAAGAAAGTATAATTGTTCTCCTAATGTGTTGCGCTACAGCATAGATTTGTCATTGAGGTCCTTGTTCACCAGAGAAATGGCTTCTTCTGTTAGTGGTGAATTGGGGAGACATTTGCGCCACCAAGGTGTATATATATATATATCTGAGAGTGTTCAACATGGGTACTTCTGCTCTGGAAGTACTCCATTGAATTAAAAATGGTTATTGATCATTTGTAGACGGTTTTCTGTTTTATAAATTACTTTTGATAATGTAGTGTAGAAGTTTGCAGAATAGGTTTCTTGGAATTCAGTTTCCTGGGGAATTGTTCAAGTTTGTGTTCCTTGTTAAAAAGGAAATGCATTGCAATGCTAATTAGTGTGAATGCTGTTTACAACATTCCACTATAGTTCTTCAAATCTTTATTCTTCAACTTCATCTTCTTATTCTTACTTCTTCCGTACGTTTTTTGCCTTCGAAAAACTTCAGCATACTTTCAGCTACAGAAACCATTCAAATATCAAAAATATTCAGCCTTTTCTGCACATGATGGGAAACGTTCAACTTTTTCAAAAATATATTGTACTTTTTGAAATATTCAGCTTTTTAAACTCTTTTTTTAACATGTAACTCAATGGGAGGAACCTTCAAATCCTCTTTTCCTACACCGTGCGCCAAATGCTACTCCTTCCACATACTTTCAACTCAAGACTTCATTCCAACTTTAATACGGTCACAAGACCTTCAGCTATAAAACATATTCTTCAGATCTTTGATATCTTTTACACTCTTTGAGATATTTAACTTAGTTTGGAGCTTGGTAAAGAGGCCTTCTTCAGATTTGTAGAACATTAGTGTGTATTGCACAGCTCGTTAAGGCAGAGTGCGTGATGTCACTGCTAGAGTGCAGCAGAGCTTGAAATTCGCCTTCATTCTTCTTCTTTTTTAAACCTGCCATAATTCCCAAACCCTACACTCCTTGGACATCATTTTTCATGAACAACGTAGGAAAACCTCTCCTACGTTGAAGAATTTAAAAAAAATTATTTGTAACAAAATGCCTCTTGAGGGCATGAAGAGACAAACACTTTCAACATGTCTCCATTAAGGCCCATTGTAAATTCAGCCTGATCTTTCCTCAGAGCAGCAGCTGCACACCTTTTTATAAATCTTCCAAAAATGCCACATTATTGACCCGAAAGTACACAAAGAGCCAACACACTCTCACTCCCTAAGCGTCCAGGAGCGACGTTTGGTCAGTGTCCGTGGCGTCCAGTTGTGAGCTCCTAGGCTCCTTCAGCGTCATAAAGGGACGCAAATAGCTTTCAACTGATTGCAATGTATTCCCATCTGCGTCGGGATTTGACGCTCATGGAAGCACGGCATTCGTTTGTGTCGGCTGCCCTTAAAGGCAATGTGAGCGTCCATTCCCATTGGATAACGGAGAATTGTACACCCGGAAGTAAGTACTCCTCTTACTGTCGATTGATTTTACAGTGCACTACTCATCGACTAAAAAACACCAGATTATCCTCGTTAATTACACAACATTGATTGGTTTAAATTGTGTGCAATGCTTTTGTATTTTTCCCCTTCGATTCGGAGAAACAAATGTTTTTTCGGAGTAAAGGATGGCAGAAGACACTACACTACCCAGAATCCCCAGCTATCATTTGGACTACACCATGTGCTCTGTTGACAAACCCAGTGATAGTCCTCAAGCTCTGTGATTGGAGAGTGTGCTCTGAGGGTTAGGCCAATTCTCGAACAGCACTTGAAATGGGATGGAACCACAGCAGACTGTCTAAAACTGGATTTGAACGGGTCCCCCCCCTCCCCCACCCCGTCCCCAGAACTACACATGCTGGCTATTCTGTTTCGCAACATGTTCTCTATGGCACGTCTCTACTGGGAGTTGTAGTTTTAAAAGACGTTTTCGTATTTCCCATAATAAGAAGTTGCCAGTATTAAACTGTGTACATCCCTGGAGGTTTAGGGGACAGGAAACACTCACATTTAAAACATATAATTAATAAATGGGTGAAAATTGCTTGTGCCCATAATGGGCAGCATTAATATATACACACACATGCCAGCTAAGGTCAGAAGAGCTTTATTTAACAGCTGGTCTTATGTGTGTGACCCCTGTGATAACATTACATTACATTAATTGATGAGCCTGAAACATGCACTTGTCAAGGTTCAGAGGCACATTTTGCAAATATGGCAGTAGCCATCGATCAGCTTAAGATAAGATATACTTTATTGATCCCAAGTTGGAACATTTGCGTTACATCAGCATGTGTAACAGTTGTAAATATGCAGTTGTGTTTATTTGTTTATCATTTAGTATAATCACACAAATTCTGTGTTTTATATTTAACAATTCTGTGTTCTTTATTTGATTGTTCAATACCTGACAAGGCCGGAGATGAAATATCTACATACATCTTATAAGAGTATAATACATTATGTATAATATCAGTTCAAATAAGTGCTTCAACATAGTTAACATTGCTGGAGGTATGCACAAATACTGATAGATGTCTTGTAATGCACTGTTGAGGAACCTGCAACCCAAGTTTTTCATTCAGTGCAGAACTACACCACAGTTGTGTAGGCTTATATGATATGTCAATAAACCTTAGAAAATCTTGAAATCTTGAAAGGGATGTGCAAAATAGTCATTATATACAGTCTTTAATGAACTATTAGTAGAGAATAACGAGTAATGAATATATTTTATAGGGATTCTATTAATATCTAATAATACAAATAATGAAATTCAATAACATGCTTTAACCACTAGGTGTCCCTTTATATCAGCTGTGCACCTTTATGGTGTAAATACAGCCTATCTACCAATTGGATCAAATATAAAAGTCAGCCGAATTAGTGTTGATACTGCAAGGAGACGTATTGTGTGAAAATAAATGTAAGATGTTGTTTAATGGCTGATATATTTATGATCCACTTCACGTTTTCAGTTCCTCATATTTGTCTAGAAGTCTTCTCATCAGGGCTCTATAAATACAGAACTACGGCAGATATGTAATATTTAATGCAGCCGAACCGTGTATTACAATGCCTTTATGTGATGACTTTCAAAGAGAAAACCAAGCACACTCGGAATAAAGTATTATTTTTAGTGCTGTCAAAATTATCGCGTTAACGGCGGTAATTAATTTTTTGAATTAATTGCGTTAAAATATTTAACGCATTTAACGCATGTGCAGAATGGCCCGCCCCATACGTGCCACCAGTGGCAGCGCTGGGGTAGGCTACACCCATACCAAGAAATGGCTTAGCCCCACCATGAAAAATGATGTTAAAGTAAGCAAAATAAAGTCTGCCAACTTGCGCGGAGTAAATTGCACAGACAGCAGTTAGTAAGATTGATTTCAGTAGCCACGGTTTTGAAAACTTTTGTCACGTAGTGATCGTCTTCTCAATAGAACATCTTTGATAACGGCGTGGTGTTGTTGCAGGAAGTCCCGACGCAGAATACTTTTTCTGTAGTACAGGGCAGAGCCATATAATAGTAATAATATGGCTCTGGTACAGGGGTGCACATAACTGGTACGCAGGTTATGACGTAATCTGAAATGCGTACCGTCACTTGTGTCACAAAGCGCATTTGCGTACCGAAGTACTTGTGAAGCTTTTCCAGAAGGCGGTTAGATCACCGGACGACAGAGTCGGTCTCCGTGTGCACAGACAGGGCTGCTGTTAACGTCGGTCTGTACAACGGAACTGTGCCAAAACTACGCCAACCGGCTGCGGAGGGAGACTCCCCCCATCACTGGAGAACTGCGCTAAAACAGCTGATCACAACGTTCACACTCTGTGGTCACGAAGTACTCCACTAGCCCCCCCCCCTCTGTCGACTTTCCTGAAGTACTCCCCCGTTGATAGAAATCAACACGTAATGAATTAAGACCCCACGGTTTGATGATTGATAGGTGTGTGGGTTGTCTTTCATTTTGACATGCAGAAAAATGTTATAATAAACATAGATACGTATGTTAAATGGATATATCCGCCTTCTTTCATTTATCTTTCCATTCCCAACAATATACATAAATAAATGGCATATTTTGGACATAGTTCGAATGGTGATTAATCATGATTAATTAATTTTTAAGCTGTGATTAATCTGATTAAAAATTTTAATCGTTTGACAGCCCTAATTATTTTATTTTTAAAAAATGTTTTCGGTCTGTTTCCGGTATTTGTTAATGAAGATGTGCTGTGAGATGTGAGACTGGAATTGCACAGGGGAAAATAACGTATCTTTAGATGCGGATTTTGTTAAACTAATATGTTTGCGCTGTGGACCAACACTATACATTGACGGGGAAGGGAGTAGCAATAAAGATAACACCATTAAACAGTTACACAACATAACAGAAATAATATCGATAGCAGCGTCCTTAGCAACCACCTTGGCAACAATGAAAACGTTGCGATTTCCTGAATAACAACTCATATTTCTAGCATCAAATGACATCAAAACGCATTTTAATGGCCAAACTAACTTTAAAATAGGCATTTTCCACCGAGAATAAAACGAAGTTCGGCCATGTTTTCTTTTTCTGCAGGGAGAAATTTGAAGATCACGTGACATAGACGCCAGCCATTGGAATGAATGGTGAAAAAAAACGGGGTTTGTCAAACAGAGCACATGGTGTAGTCCAAACGATAGCTGGGGATTCTGGGTAGTGTAGTGTCTTCTGCCATCCTTTACTCCGAAAAAATGTGTTTCTCCGAATCGAAGGGGAAAAATACAAAAGCATTGCACACAATTTAAACCAATCAATGGTGTGTAATTAACAGGGATAATCTGGTGTTTTTTAGTCGATGAGTAGTGCAGATATCACTGTAAAATCAATCGACAGTAAGAGGAATACTTACTTCCGGGTGTACAATTCTCCATTATCCAATGGGAATGGACGCTCACATTGCCTTTAAGGGCAGCCGACACAAACGAATGCCGTGCTTCCATGAGCGTCAAATCCCGCCGCAGATGGGAATACATTGCAATCAGTTGAAAGCTATTTACGTCCCTTTATGACGCTGAAGGAGCCTAGGAGCGTCACAACTGGACGCCACGGACACTGACCAAACGTCGCTCCTGGACGCTTAGGGAGTGAGAGTGTGTTGCAAAAAGCACACTTCGACGCTCAGGGTCCTTGACATGCTTCACGCGTTGACATTTTACCGATAGCAGCTATAGTTGTTTTAACTATAATTGGAAATGTAAGAGGTTTATTTCTCATTCACATCAATGGAAAGGCTCTCCTTTCACTGATCACTGCACATCTCCATGGTAACCTTTGATCTCTGCACACAGGAGTTTGATAACGTCGTCACCATGGTAACCTTTGATCTCTGGGCTCACACACAGGTGTTTGATGACGTCGTCACCTCAAACACAAACACAGAGGGTGTTTCTCAATGTCGAGGAAGACTGCTCCAGAGCCACTATTTCAAGCATACTACGTCATCGAGTGCCGCCGAAGGACTGTTCCAATGTCCAGCATACTTGGAATTCTACCGAGGCTGGCGTATTTCGTAGCGGGAAATTTTGAGGCTGCACATGTGTAGACTCCGCGGTCTTAAAACCCCCACAATGCTTTGCGCACGGACACATTTCCAAATCTTTGGCGGAAATCACACTACATTTAAGGCGGGGCCTCGCATATGACGCACACCTGTTAGCCTGTTCCACAATTCTTCGTTTTCCGAGGCTAGAAAGGATTCTTGCCTCGCTTCTGAAGCAAGTGACTCGGAAGACAAGTGCTACCAAGCAAGCGTCCTCGACATTGAGAAACACCCACAGACTGGAGTTTAACAGATGTGTCTCATCCTATTCTTTTCTGTCTGATGAAGACTTCATACCGACTTCAACATGTTCCACATATTTTATACATTATTGGTGACATATGGTTTTAGTTAAAAAGTTTGCAGTTAAAATATTCTGATGCTTTTCAAAGCGTTTTTACTTTATTTTCTCTTCTTAATACACATTCATTCACTATACGTACATCTGATATCTAACTCCTTCAGCCTATTTTCAGCTACAGAAACCATTCAACTATTAAATTATTCAGCTATGTCAGGACATTGAGGCTATACATGTTGTTGTGTATACCTTTTGGAAACCTTTTCTTTTAAATATTAAGCTTCTTCACTATTTTTCCTACTCTTCCAGTTTAACATTTCACTTTCAAGTTTTCAACAAAGTCATTGCAATGCATTTGAGCTGTAACAATTTTGATTCAAATCATTTCACTTTTCTGCATTTCTCCGCTAAGTTCAGCAACACACTTACTTGGCTTCTGTAGCTAAAAGCAGCTGCAGACACCATTCAACTGATACAATATAAAGCTTTTTCTGCATTTTCTGCTAAATTCAGCAACAAATGTACACAGTTTACAGCATTCACACACATTTTCAGCAGGAAGTGCATTTCTAGTTTCCAGGTTCATGTTTGGGTTGTATGCCTGTACTGTGACATGTCTCCATGCTGTAATGTTCAAAAAGGTCTTGAATATGAGATTCAGTCATATTTTATTTTATTTGAAATGGTGCTTCAAATTGTGCCTGTTCTATCTGACTTGAAATGTAAGACATTGTTGTGTGCATTGTGTTAAGAAAGAAAGGAGGGGAAGTATACAAACTGTGAAGAGATAACTGGCTGCACCAAACTGTTTTGGTCTTGTTTTATTTGATTTGCAATGGGCCTCATAATGCAAGCTATAAGGCTAATTCTCTTTAGGTTGGTTTCCATACAAATGCCACGCTTTGTTGTATGTTAAAGAAGTACATGGTGTTGATTTTATTTCATTGACATATGGGTGGGCTACTTTATGCAATTTAGACATTATAAAGTGTGGACCTCTGCTGGGATGAACTATTAGGGTTAGGGTTAGTGGACCTCTTCAAAATGTAATTGAGTACCCCTGCTCTAGTTCACAAATTCAGAGTCAGACGGTGAATCCTGAGACGGACAGATACAGGAATACTACCTTTTGATTCCACTCCATGTTTTTTTTCTGACCTCTGCTAGAAAGGTGAAATGATTCAGAGGAAGTGAAAGTCAGATGCAGCGAGGAGACACTCAGTCCCGGAGTGGACCCTTCCGTGCCATATTCACAGAGGCACGTCACAGGCTATTTGTCATCGTAAGCGTGTGTGTGTGTGTGTGTGTGTGTGTGTGTGTGTGTGTGTGTGTGTGTGTGTGTGTGTGTGTGTGTGTGTGTGTGTGTGAGCGTGTGTTTGGGGGAGGGGATCGCTGAGAAATGGTCACATCTTAATTCCTGCAGTGATCCATTGGCCCTATTTTGTTGGCCCAACAGCATGTGCCACTGGAATTGTGTTGCGTTGTACTGTATGTATATTTAATCCATACTTAGACCCCTGCTTTGAATAAGAAAACACCTGAATAAGAGCCTGAGAGGAATGGTTATTATAAACATATAATGATAGTATATTAGAAATCCTTTACACATGGGAGAAGAGACAAGGACAGTGTTTGCACAGAAGGAAAAGAGGCAATAAGGTCGAAAAGGTCACTTTTTTTTTACACTTAAAAGCTTCAGGCTCGAGGTAAAAAGAGGTACATTTGGGGCCTAATGTGCACTTCTGATGCATTAGTGCATGATGGAAATGTGAGTGATGTGTAACTAGTTAGGATTCTCAAAATATGTTATCGGTATATTTTTTAAAGAGGACATATCATATCATCATTCATATCAGTATTGTGTGCCTCTAAGTGAATGTTCAAACAGCTCTTTATTTCTCTCATACTGCCTGTGCTCCAGCACCTCTTTTCACCCTCTGTCTGAAACCAGAGCCCAATCTGCTCTGATTGGTTAGCTGGCTGGCTCTGTTGTGATTGGTTACATGGTTCTGTTGTGATTGGTCAACCGATTAGAGATTTCCCACCCCTTAGCTCAGGGCCAACTTGAGGCCCCACGCAAAGTTATATGATGTTTCACGAGCGTCGTCGTCGTCGTCGTCGTCGACGGGGGGGACGGGGGGGGTTGTGCTAGTGGAGCCTCGCAGCGGGCGTTGAGGCTCCCTCCGCAAGGTGAGGCCCCACGCAGTCTGCGTGATCGGCCTGTAGGGAGGGACAGCCCTGCCTTAGCCTCTCACGCACAATGTGTTAGAGCGCTAGCCAATAGGAGTGTGAGTGCTACATAGTGATCTCATTAGGTTGTAATGTAAACAAAGGAGTCTAATGAAGAGGTTTCAGGAGGAGATGAATGTGTAGGAAAATAGCCTTTGCAGACCATTTACATGCACAAAGACCTTTATAGTGGCATTCATGCTGAACTTTAACTAGGTATTTGACATGTGGCTGCTCTTGGATTATCTCTGATATAAGAGCGAGTTTGCTTTCGTAGAATGGTGGCACATAGATCAAGTGTAATGAAGCATAGGCCCAGGGGATCAATACACCCCAGTGTGAGGTAACAGGACACACTCACACACACACATTGATCTCTCCTTCCTTCCAGAGAGGAAATGTTCAGACCATAAATATTTGGAGTTGGCTAATTGAAAGAATCTGTGCAGCTTCAATTCTGGGGGGTTCTTTAAACACTGCTCTCATATGGATTCTTTGTATAGTGATCTGTCCCTTTGTTCATTAGTGCCAAGTGAAATGAACTGAGGCTATAGTAAACAGAAAGACAGAAAGACGCACACATTCAGGGACACTGACACACACAGGTTAGGTCTGTCTGCCTCTGGCCATGTGTGTTTGATAGTCTGTTGTTTCCTTTTGTTTTGCTTGTGATCCTGCCTTCCGATCGGCAGGTTTGTGACACGCCACACAGAGCGGACGTGCTTTCATGTAGGCGAATGCAAGCTGTCCACTGGGAGAAGAGCAGACTGCTAGGACATTCAACTGAAAAACATGTTTGCATGTCACCGTGTTTGCATTCGGGATTAAAAATGCATGAACATAGGTGTTGTTTTAGTGCACACACATGTCTAGCTGTTTTTTCAGACTGCTCTACTGCAGCCTAGAGAGGAAACACTGAGTAAGGGAGACTATAGTATGATTTATAGAATATTTATAGCTGTATGTATAGCTTTATAGAAATCAAATTTAAGTTTGTACAAATACAAATGCAACCATAAGATATAATGGAGATATGTGAAATGGGTCACCCCGATTAGCTTGCCAAAGCTTTATAATAGGGGCCTAGACACTAAACAGAAAATATGTATAATATATAACTAACGCTTCTAGAGTTGGAGAGTGTTCATGCATTATTAGAAACATTTACAAGCTAAGGAAAACTAAAAACCCTAATCCTAGCGCTAAAAACTAAACCAAGTGGTCCGAACACCTTCTAAACATGGGTTTACAATGGGTAAGATTTCAGACCAATCTTCAAAGCAGTCAGACAACAGTTTCAGGAGAAGTGAAACAATAGACTTGTAGACGGAGAGAACAGGCAGCTTTAGTGACACTGGAGTGCTGAGGCTCTCTCAGTGGGCCGCCTGCGTGTTCTGTGTGGGTTTCACTTTGTGTGCAGCCCATTTAGCCTCTGACTTCAACACGTATAGCGTGATGTGTTTTTAAGCCCCTCCACTTAACATGCTAGACTGATTGTTCAACTATTGCAGCACGAGCTGGAGCTGATGAGTTATGCATTGCAGCGCAGATGGGAGACGTGTCTGTGTGAAATGACATGTGACAAGGTGGGTTTTTGGATCACGTTCTATGCGTGTAGGACTCCCCCTTTCTTCTTATTTTCCTGCCTCTCAGATGGACCTTGAACACCACATCTCATCTCGTGGTCTTAATACCTCACGGTATGCTCCCTGGGGGCTGGGGACATGTCTCATACCTGACTGAAATATGAGCCTTATAGGGTCTTCTGTAAATATAGTACTATCATTTCACTGCAGGCTTATGTTTTATTGTGTAGGAGGATGTTTAATACGCTAAAATACATTTGCCGAAACATATTATCTCCCACAAGCATTTCTAATTCACCATCCCAACATTACTTTGTGCACACATTACTATTATATGCATTATTCTGTATACTATTTGTAGATTGTGGCTCATAATGTTGCACCATGTTTGTATGCCAAACAGAACTAAAATGCAGGTTAATGTATTACTTTAGTTACTCAGTGTGTATAAGTTTGACTTCACTGTGAGAGAATCAGTCTGAGTGTCACACACCCAGGAGACTCAAGGAGACTCAGACTGAAGGTTTCCTGGACTCACTTGATGTTGCAAAGGCCTGTCATGGAGACCAACCAGGTCAGACATCCTGCACATTCAGACAGTTTGCAGTACAACAAGAAGTCTGGAGTCTTCCTGCTGTTCTCAGGAGTGTCCCTCGGCCTTGCGGGTGCCACTTTAACCACCATGGGCCGGTATCACTACCCAGAAAACGCCAACTTTGGGTGGACCCAATTTCTAGGACCCATCCTGATCTCCATCGGAGGCACCGTCATGCTAATCAGCTTCTACAGGTTTGGGGTGGTCTCCTGCCGACAGCTGGGTGAAGGGGCGCCTGCCATGGATCAAATATCAATAGGACCTTCGATCATTTTAAGTGGCATAAATCCACCAATCATGTTACACAATGCCACAGCAATGTTTCATCTTCCGCCTCCGTATGACCGGGAAGTACACCAGGCCGCCGGGTTCCAGTTTGGCCGGTGTGTGAGTGGCGCAGAAGAAGAAGAAACGGAGCACAGGAGAAGCAGGTATAAAACACTGCTTACATACATTGTTCAGACATTTGAGGAAGCACAAAAGTTAAATAATCTGTACTTCCAGTTTGGGTACTTAAATGTGACTTTCAGTTTCATACATCTATTTTGCTTACTAATATAACGTTTTTCCCAATTCAATATAATGTTCAAAAACACATTATTTTTCTAATACTGTCAGTCTTTCTACCTTTATTCACCCTTGGTCGACATTTTTTAAAAGCAGTTTTAAAAGCCACTCTCTGATTGTTAGAGAAATATGACACATGTTCGCAAAGGTAGTTTTCAAGCTGTTTGTGGAGAAGCTCGCGTTAAATAGCGGTATATTATATAGACCTGCATGTTTCCTCGGAAAAGGAAGCAAAATGTTATTGGCAGCCCCTAAAATACTGGTCTTACTTCACAAGTTGTGGGTTGGTAATCACTTGAAATACCCAAATGTACAGTATGTGCATTAACACTGAAGAAATGTGTGTCTTCATGAAATCTCCCCTTAAAAGTGTTGATGACGTTCTGTCCGCGTGCAACAGCACTGACGCAGCTACAACTGGCAGAGGTAGAGAGTTAATCTTCAGTCTTCAGTCAGATGTGTGCCTAAAAGTCACAGCTTCTCACAGCGCTCATTAAAACCGAGTGTGCCGGAGTTCATTTCTTATTAACCACAAGATCACTTTCCACTCGGCCCAAAGTGTTTCTGGCCGTCAAACCTCTCTCAGTCAATTATAGCGCAATGAATCTCTCTCGAAGTCAACACACGGCTATTTGCATACATCTTTATGCTTCAAAATGTGTCAGAAAGTAATATAAAATGAAAGAAATGTTTTACATATATAATGTGTTTAACACTTTCTTACTTTTCATTAAACCAAATAAGCCCTGTGTCAATAAAATGAGGAGGATTAAAACCCAAATTGCTCCTCGAATTCTCTTTTAACCACCCTTGGGACCCGGTCTTACAGCGGCATCATCCAAATATGGCTTTCACCGAGCACAATCAGCGCTATAACGTCTATTAAAGGTATTTGACGGCGTAAAGCTAATTGCGGCATCGTTAATCATATGTCCCCACCTGTTCCTAAGCAAAGTGCTGAGGGAATCATAACATGGCGGATTGTCATAGAAAAAAATCTTTCTTCCACCAATTGCACGAACCAATTATTTGAAATCCAATCAAATATCCTTGGACAGGCTTTCTGCTCAACACAAAGCTGCTTTTCATTAGTGGAAAGTTGCAAGTTTTCACTTTCTTTTATTGTTTTTAGGTGATTACTCCCAGCAGGTTTCCAGGAAAGTGATTCACTTTAATAAAAGCAGACAGCAGCAATAATACAGTTAACCTTGGATAACTTTAAACTGCTGCCCTGATCTTATGAACACATGCTGCTCACCAGCTCTCACTTAAGTTGTCACAACTTCTGACCTGTTTCTGTGTCTTTCCACTGCTTACTGCCACATATGGGTAGGAGCTGCTCAGTGTTTTCTCTTAAAGGGGCAATCTGCTTCCTCATGTGCGCTTAAAGAATAACCAATTGGGGCTGGAAACAGTTGGATATTAGCCAGTTCTTCTCTTTAATCTGTTCTGCCATGTTGTTTTATTCTTGTAGGATTGAGAAGACAGAGGAGGAAAGTCCACCTCGATATGAAGACATCTACCCTTCCTTTTTTAAAACAACCTGACTTCCCCTAACTTGTTAGAAATGTCTTTCTTAGCTAAAAATCTTTATTTTTAACATGTTAATTTTAATGGAAAACTCCAACCTCCCATGTATTTACCACAGCATGTGCAAGTAAGTGAGTGAGTAACTCAGGTTTTACTTCCCTCACACAGCTGTTATCATGTACAGTTACCATCATAATTATGTATGAAGTCATACAAAATGAGGCTCCCTGGAGGAAAACCTCATTCAAATTGAGATTTATGGACAAGCAGCTTCATGTGAGGGCTCGAAGGTTCTGGAAACGTATATATATTTGGCAAAAAACATCACATTTGGTATCCAGTGCTTGTTGTCTCGTAATAGCTGCTGACAACACTGTACAACCATTTCATAATGGCAGAGAAAATAAAGAAAGCAATTGTTGCCTGAACACCAGATACGTAAAAACAAAAGATTAACCATTTTTATACCGGGAGAGAATTAACATTAAAAGAGAAAAAAGGTAATCATGGTCATTAACAATGTATTCATAACTCTTCTGCAGCATCTTTCATGCTTGTTTGTGGATTTAAAAACATCACAAAAGTAAAAAAAAAAAAAGGACTAGCTTAATATGAAAAAAATCTAAAAATGTCTTGATGGCATAGGCTCTCTACCACTACTACAAATACTACTACTGCAAATACTACTACGACTACTACTACTACTACTACTACTACTACTACTACTACTACTACTACTACTACTACTAATAATAAGAGTAATCCTAATAGGTGATGATAAGGACAGTAATCTGCTCAATGAAGCTAAGGTGTCCTATGTATTTCCCGTTCTCCCTGCAGGATCATGTAACAGTTTAGTGAGGCGTTCACTGTCGCTTGTGTTTGCAGGATAAACACACTGTAAGGTTCACTGCACCACACGGGGGCAGAAACACTGAGGACATCTGAACACCTTCACTTACCGGCTCAGGTCAGGTGGTGTTACCGGGACTATTCAAGTATGCTATAATGCATAGCCTATTCATTATGATAATAGGAATAATTTAATTAAATGTCGTTTTGAAAAAACAACATTAGGCTACCTGAAACCATTCTTAGAAAGTGCCTGTCCATCACTAAATTGCACATTTCGTATCCGTCGCAAATAACTTAAATGTTCCAGTTTTATTCGACTTGTGCTTATTAGGCCTATATATCTTTATTTTTTACAATTTATTATAAAAACCTCTTTCGCTTCTATAATGTAGGCTACAGAACTTTCAATGGACTTTTTGTTGAAAGGTCTTCGAAATAAACACGCCTTGCTTAAAACAGTCCGTGTTAATGATGAATGAATGACGTCATTGCTCCCGGTGTTTACACACTCCCCCCCCCCCTAGTAACTGTTGTTTATTACAATTAAATCAATTGCACAATTCATAATTTGTGTAAAAATAAAGCATAAAAAAGCCTATGTTTTATCTTTATTTTGTGTATTCTTTTTTGTAATTCTTTTTAATGTGTAATCTTTGGGACAACGAAACGCACTTCGGTCTCCCTGTTTGTACGAGATATTGATAATAAAGTTGACTTTGACTAAAAACTCGTCTTACACTCATTAATGTGTTTATGAATGAACTGCTCAATTATTTTACAGCATTAAATAATTAGATAATTTAATTGTGATCGAATCAGGAAACTTTTGGGGATTCTCTGAAAGTTATTGTGTATTACATTCAAAGTTATTGTAAAGGATACGTGCCAAACAGTTGATAATATATAGATTAAATATCAAATATTTGATATATCTTAATAGATTCAATTTATAGATGTGAATATTATTTTTTGACATTGGTGATATTTTGTACAAAGAAGTTTTGTGTTTTCTGTATTTCTGTCATTATTATTTTTACCACAAATTGAAAATCATCAGCAGAAAATATTTTCACTAATGTATTAAACTCTTGATTTGGACAAAGATGATATGTAACTGTGCTCAGCTCGGTAAATATTGAATCCATAACAACAAATATATTTAACAAAATATGGTCAAATCCCCCCATATTAACTGCCGGGCTCCGCTCCAAAAAAACAAGCACTCTCCAAATAACTTTCCAAAAATTCACATCAATTTATAAAACATCTCCGGGCCTCCTCAACACGTGTGCCGTGTTCCTGCAGTTCTGAGACCGCAGCGCAATATGACTTTCATTATTTTTACAGCACAGTAAAATGCGGGTGGGCGACAGGGCCATTATTTCACCATCCTGCAGCATGGAGGCGATTTATGAAAGTATTACGGAGCATGTTGAACGTTCACAACTCTGAAACAAAAAAGAGGGGGAAAGTGGGAAAGAAAATCGGCCAAAAAGTACAATAATGTGTCCTGATAAGAGGTAAGGCTATACATATAATAGCGGTTAATTTTCAGGGAAACAACTGTTATTTCAAGCTGGAGGAAAAAACGACTAATTCTTTGTTTAAAGTGTTGTACTTTTTAAAAACATATTTGGCATTGTAGTGTTGTCATTTGGTATGTGTATCTTGCTTTGTTATAGACAACTCAGGAGACAGCGAGTATCGTTAACTGTGCTTTATTCCCGCTCTGTACTACCTAATAATCCGTGTCCCGCATATAACATTCCGGGTATCCACAACTCCGGACCAAATAGTATGTAACAACATTACAGGCATCCTAGATTAATCTTTAAAACTATGTTTAATCAAATAATAAATAAATAAAAAATCCTACATTTATTATAGCCTTGAAACTCTCTCTGAAGGCAACAGGTGTTTTCCTTCCGTTATGCATCCCTGCTGGACTTGAACAAACTCTCCTCACTCACAGTGTGTGTGTTTTTGTCACGTGTTTTCCAGGATGAGCGCTTTGTGGGACCACTGAAGTGGTTTGATTGTGAAGGAGGGCCCGAGCTGGAGGCCCTCTCTCTGAACCACATGTGCTCAGCTAAACATTTGTGGACGGATTTGGAATTTATCTGAGATGGTATTTTCCTTTTGAAATCAAACAAATACCAGAGGCTCAGATAATCCCTGGAAATCATGATTAGAGAGTAATTAGCAGTGACCTTGCTCTGTGCTGCTGACAGAGTGGACAGAGCCTTTGTGTGTGTTGCACCATATGGCCGGTGCTGTAATAAGACTGAGGCGGTGGAACTCACAAACAGCTGAAGTTGGTGTTGGACTGTAACCTGAGCTCATTGTCTGATGATATTCTGTTGTAACACTGTGCTCAACAAGGGGCTTTGTTTTCACTGACAAAAAGCTACAAAATAAAGCTGTAGAAAACGTACAAAGGAAATGTTTAGTCAGTTCAGTTTGAGCAATTTAACAGCTTTCCAATTAGCATACACATTCATATCACGTGACCTTTTAAAACTCATTTTATGTGGCTTTAACTCATATGTCACTGTTAGTCTGACTGAAATCTTCAAACCTCAATTATTCCCTGTTTTTATTTGTTCAATATTCCAAGAAGAAATATATATAAATAAATATGCAAATACTGCTCACATATTTGCTATCATTGTAATCTTTTTTTTTTTAACCTAATGTACATAGACCATGTCATTAGTTTAAAAATGACTTTCTTAAGGGGTTGCTTATTTCTTCATTGCTAATGTATGTAATTATCAGTAATGTAAGTAAGTCATTTGCTTTTATTTGCAAGATGTAACTGAGATTACAAAAAAAGTTTGAACAGTGCTGCAAAAAAAAAACATGCTGCAAAATGTGCATACATGTTTTAAAGTGAGAGAGCTTAAAGAGGTAACACTAACATTTCCTCAAAAAGAAACAAAGATTGGAGAAAAGTCAGAACAAATAAATATAACAGCTGCATTTATTTATTTCTGTATATTTGGATTAAAAAAAAATGGTTTACTTTCATTGCATAGAAATAACAAATTGAAAAATTCCTGAACACATCAAATCCATACCTTTTCTTGTGTTACAGCGGACCAGCCTTTCAATGTCACATGTCAAAGGAACACTTTCCAATACAGTGACATTAGAGAACTCCAGCCTCTGTCAGGACATTATTTTGATGGGGGGGGGGGGGGGGGGGCAGATCTGGCCAGCATCACTCACATGTTCCTCTCGGTCCCTCGGGATTATTTGTAGCAGCTGAAAGTGGCTGTTTTCAAAATAAGTTCCTGAATATCAAAAGATCCCAGTGCCACAGTGGTGGGCTCGCTCTGTGCCTGCTTTCATTTCACTGTGTGTGTGTGTGTGTGTGTGTGTGTGTGTGTGTGTGTGTGTGTGTGTGTGTGTGTGTGTGTGTGTGTGTGTGTTGCTATGAGCCTATGCAACTACAGGGCATGAAGACAGGGGACAAATGGATTCCATGTTTGCAGGAAAACACGCTGCAGGCACAGGAAAACTTTGTTGTTTATGAAGAACACGTGAAACCAATCAAATGTGAATTATCTTCCTGTTGTTCCAGCTTTTGTCGTTTGCAGTTTTCAGTTCGCTCGCCAGCAGTGTCGCCACCCAGCGAGCAGGTCTGCGAGGGAAGGTAGGAGCTCTCTGCCCGCAGACACACACTTGCTCTGAACCCACACACCCAGCGGCTCACACGGCAGGCTTTTAGTGCTCTCACTGCTTTTCTACTGACACTCTGAAATGGATTGCACTGGTTTGTCACTTTCAGATGAAAGTCCTCGCACGTGTTGTTGTGTGTCTTATGGTGGTGGAGGTGCAAATGGTCAGCTTTAACACGAAGGGGAAACACACACACACACACACACACACACACACACACACACACACACACACACACACACACACACACACACACACACACACACACACACACACACACACACACACACACACACACACACACACACACACACACACACACACACACACACACACACACACACACACACACACACACACACACACACACACACACACACACACACAAAAGCAGAAAAGTTTGTGAATGGGGCGTCTAAACTTCAAGGGGATCTGATAAATATTCAGCCCACAGGAAATGATTTGCAGACCTCGTCAGCATAATAAGCCATTAACATACTCATCCTCCTGTGGAGCTGCTCACACACACACACACACACACACACACACACACACACACACACACACACACACACACACACACACACACACACACACACACACACACACACACACACACACACACACACACACACACACACACACACACACACACACACACACACACACACACACACACACACACACACACACACACACGCACACGCACACACACACGCTTTCTCTCTCTCTTTCTGCATTGTGCAATATAAACACTTTTTTGCAATTGTCGTGCGATAATCACTTTTATGTCAAACATACATTTCTTTAAATGTCTAAACACGTTTCTAATGTCTCGCCACCTAAATATGTTACTTATGTCACTTTGTTGTTTTTATTTTTAAATTGCTGCTACTCATTTTAGCCATGGTTGTGCACCTTTGTGTCTTCATATTGATGTTATTACTAATTACTGCGGGACTAATGAAGGAGCTGTGACTCTCACACACTCTTCAGATCGAGGCGATGAGTGACGTGTTTCCAGGATTTATGTGGCGAAACTGTCAGCGACAATTAGGTAATTTTTCATCTTTGCACTGACTGTAAGCCAAGGATTATATGCATCCGTCATAAAGTCATATCCCCCTCTGTCCCCCACCCCTCTAATAACTTCTCCCTCACATTTCCTTACGGCCGAAGTCCCTCCCAGCTCACCTCAGGGAGCAGGTGTTCAGCTCATTCACGGGAAGCTTAGCGAGGCCAGCTCCATGCGCTGCGTTATTGGAAATAGCCATACGGTGTTATGAGGGCAGCCGCAGTGGGTTTAACTGTTTTCTGAGTGCAACTACATGTGTCCTCTGTCAGGGTCAGTGCTCTGTCCCACCGCAGGAGGACATGGCATGTGGACAAATACTTTAGAGATGATTACACATTTCATTTTGTCCATGATAAGGGGCCCTCGTGAGAATTCTATATTACTTTAACAAGTCTGAGGCTTTGGAAGTGGGATATTCCGGTGGATTCATTGACAATGCAGACAAAGTTCCGGAGTTTGAAAACATGTGTTTATCACACAATGAGCTTTCAGGATTATAGGATTCAACATGAAGAACATAAGTTAAGGGCATGGAATGATTTAAAAAAGAATCTTATGCAAGCCGGCACAAGCAAAACAATAAAAACCAACAAAAGCTAAAGTGGAAACTTTCAAGGAGTTTGTACTTCCTCAACTTTAAACTTGTTCTCTTTGCTCTCAAATACGAAGCTGCCTCTTTAATGGACTTTTTATTTCTTTCTATGAATCTCTAAAGTATATCTATAATGTTTGAACTCTTATCAAGATCCTAATGATATCAGTTGTCCAAGCATACATATATATTTATAATATCAGTCATTCAGATGTGTGTTGAAAGGATATTTTAGGGAATACATCAGCCAACGATAAGTAAAATAGTCTTATTTGTGTACTAAACCTTAATTGGTTTTGTTTTTACTGCAGATAATGCATTTTTTTTTTTTTATATATATATATATATATTATGGGGGAAATCATATCTGATTACAGTTTGATTGAGCAGGGAGAGAAACTGCAACGCAAAGCAAATATTGAGAAATTATTAATTGGTTGACTGTGTGATTAATCAGAGATGTACTCAAAGTCCCCAGATGGCGAACGGAGCTTTCCCGCTCGCATGATGTGAAGCTGAAGGGACAGAGTGTTACTTATTTGGCGGAGCGTCCTCATAAGGATTACTCTCTGGCTCCGGCTTTCCATTCCCCCCGTCAGCGAATACAAGTATAACATTTCACACTAACACAAATTAGGGGCAAGGAGAAAAGTAAACATGGTAGAATTTGGACGCAGGGTATTTTGGAAAAGAAATCCCGTGTTTGTATTAATATTTCACCTCTGGGAAAACTTCTGTCACTGACAATTTAAAAGGGCATGCGGCCAACATTATGTCAATTTGCAGTTACGGCGGTATTTATGACTTTATTGAATTAGGGCAGAAAGTCTGCGGTGGGTCGAAATGTCCGTGGTGGGAGGAAAGGCAAAGACGGAGGGAAAAAAAGACGGAAAATCACGACTTATTTTCGTTTCAAATGTGCTTCCGTCCACACATGGTCCTTGTTTCGGCCTACACTGAGAATCTCAGAGCTGACCCCTGACCCGGCTCCTCAGACTAACATGATTTTGGCTGTCTCACTTTGAGTTCAATTTGACCCCGTGTCCCCGAAGTTCAAGGGTCACCTCCAGGGAGCAGCAAATTAACCCAATGTGTCAAAGCTGGCATGACACCATGTTCAGCCGAGCTCTGCCGTTTAAATATTCTCCTACTTTCCACTTGCATGCATTTGATGTTAAGCTGTCTCTTGTCCAGTCTTTTTTGTGGGTTATTTCAAATTCTACCTCTCTTCAAAGTTTATGGTGTGTGACTAATTTGCCCCCTTTAAACCCCCCTCATCCTTTTCAATCCCACCCCTCTACACGGCAATCATTCTGTCTCTTTTTCTTCTTCTGTGATGTCTTCTTCTTTTATTATCGGGCGGGATATTTCCTTCTGATCTCCCTTTTCTCTCCCTCTCACCATTCCCCTCTCAGCCCGAGACCTTTCTCTCTCTCTGTCTCTGCCTGCGGTTAAAGACGTTTCAGTTCAGCTGTCACAAATGATGTTCGCCTGCCCAGCTGTCAAAACAGGGGGGTGTCCCTTTCATTCCACCTCACATACGACGAAAGGGGACGGGAGGGAGGAGGGCTTTAATGCCCGTGTTTGGACACAAGCAATTATCTCTAATTATTGTTTTTCTTTTCAGTTTCCCTGTCCTGATGGAGGTCCGACGAGACGAACATGCAATAATCTGCTCCAGTCGTCCAGAATCAGCGGGCCTTCGGAGTCCGGGCTCGGTCCCGGGACTCTGTGGCTTTCATCTCAATGTGAGTCAGGAGTTGATTCAAACATGGAGTGATGGGAGAATTAACCCCTGGGACCCAGCTTTCAATGGGCTCAGCTAAGAGATGATATGTGTTGATGGCAGGCTTTTATATGCACTGGGCTTTCAAAGCGTCAGCTGTTAAACCAAGGCACAGGATCTTCACCTTTACGTCTTAAGGTTACCCCGTCTTCTGCCTGCAGGCACCGCATGCTTCGTTTGTCTACCCTAAAGCTGTGTGAGTCATATTTCCTCTGACGCGACGCGGCGAACCACTCCAGAAGTTATAGGGTATGTTCAGAGTCAAAGGACCCTCCTCTGACTGCCACTGGGAGTTTATGTTCAGTGTGCAGACTCTGATTCCCATGACTGTCACTGAGCCGTTGGGATTCAGGCTCTTTTTCGTGCATGTGAAATAGGGCTTGGAAGCAGATGCATACTTACGTGAGCAGGGCAACAGAAACATGCAGTTGATGTCAGACGAATTGGATCATCCTCGAGATTTGTAATTCGCTTGAGGGTACAAAGAGAAAGAAACCCCTGTCGCTCTTTGCAGACATGTTGCATGCATCCTTTGGTTTGGACACCCATGCCAAAGCCAAAGGATGTTTTGGCAAAACAAAAAGCCACATGTCTGAAATGGGACGGACTAAGGGGGAGGGAAGAGGAGGAAGACAACTACAATGGAGACAACACATGAGTTAAAGAAACTGTTTAGTGAATAAAGCAGAACATAATTCATATGGGAAAAGAAACAGTAGATAGGGTTTGCAATTCATCTTCCTCAATGTGCTATGGGTAATCTGGATTAAGCTCATCCTGCCTGACCTCTGTCACATGATGTTCTCACTGTACCAAATGCTCCCTGCAGAGACATACATCCTACACACCCGAGACCAACAGCATTTAAAACAGGTACTTTTTGTGCGAAATACCTTCATTTCAATGGAAGTGGCTCGCAGGGGCCCCTCCAATGGCTCGCAGGGGCCCCTCCAATGGCTCGCAGGGGCCCCTCCAATGGCTCGCAGCGGCCCCTCCAATGGCTCGCAGCGGCCCCTCCAATGGCTCACAGCGGCCCCTCCAATGGCTCGCAGCGGCAAAGTCCATCCATCGCATGGAGTTTGACTTTGCAACATAATAGCCAGTTGTGTGGACAGGGCTGACCTTTTAGGGAACAGAGAGCAGGGTTATACGCTGGAGGATGCTACTGTAGCTGATCTGTTGAAGAACAACTTTTAAAAAAAGATTATTTTTAAACTAGAGTAAAAAACCGATGAGATCAAAGGGCACCGTAGAGAGAATACAAGTGTGCTGGCACGTTCGCCAGCCAGCAGACACGTCACAAAACATACCTGCAAGTGCTGTAGGTGCTTTATCTCAAAGCACTGTATTCATTTGCTAACAGGTCGTCTCGATGTCTCTTCATGGTTCGCTCTTCCTAATTGTCCACTGGTGGTCTTCCAGCTTCTGTGACCATTTTGCAAACAACAACGCTTGGAGACTGCTGACCACGGCCGATGCATTATGCCGTATCTCACAACGATGATATCAAAATAGTAAATGTGTGCATCTGCCCTGCTCTAAAATGTAATAAATTCCAACTTGCCCCAGGCTTTTGATATCAAACATGATTTGATATCAAGGTATATTATTCAATTTGGCAAATGTCTGCAATAATTGAATTCATTTGAAAATGAATGATCCTGAGTCCACTGTTAAGCATTACGTGAGACAACACTCTTTGTCCTGTATTATGTAAGACACAGTTGTACTTGCTGAATATAATATATTTTGACCACAGACATTTGTGAAAGGATTACAGGACACAAAATATATAGAACAGTTACCCATGATGCACTGTTCTATCTCAGAAATATAAGAAAGAAAAGATGGAAGTTAGCTGAAGTTAATTGCTCACATGCGATTTAACGGCTGAATGAAGCTGATCTTCATGACGAATCCAAACCACATGCAGTATTTGGTGACATTATAATATAGGTCTAGAGATGTGGGCCTGATGTACATTATACGGACCACCGAGGTAAGTATATATGCTACATTCACACATGTCAGAGCAGCTTATATCCCTTTTTTTGTGTGGAATGATTTTGCCGCTGTAAAAGTCATCTATGTCGCTGAAAACCACCCAGACGAGTTCTGCCTCGTGGAGTTATGAGCCTGCATGTGCTAGATGCATTGAGACCTCACTTCTCCCCTCTGGGGTTTCCTCACAGAGCTGAGCGGATATTTGCGGAGCAAGTGTTTGAAAGACACTTTTAAAGCAACGGATTATTTTTTTGAATGTGAAAATTCGTAATTTGAATCCTGATAAGCGTCCTACTGTTGATTTTTAGGCCAGTTGGGGGCAGCAAAAAAAACAAAACACATTTAACCAAAACACTGAAAACACCTTTTTAAGTTGATTTTTTGAACATGTTAGCAAACAGCTGAGTCTTTGCACATCCAGCAAATCATTAGCAACATTAATATTAACGTGTGTTTTTGAAGAAGGGTTTTGCCAAAGAGCTCCAGCCACGGATCCTGAGTTGGAGGACGAAGTGACGTCTGAAACATCACAACCTCTAGCAACAACACCAAGCTAAACAATTTAAACTTAATATTTCAATATAACTGTCACATGAAGCCAGGTAACATAAAGTTTAGTGGTAAATAACTCATCATAGAGTTGGCTAACTTAAAGGTCCCATGTCATGCTTTTCTGGTTATCACCCGTCCCCTTGTGTTATGAAGGTTGTTCTGCATGTGAACGGTCTGCAGAGTCAAAACCCTCAGAGTGCACCCTGCAGCGAGTAAAGCTCTAACACAGAGAAGACCTGTCTGCTGCCCCAGAACGCCTCGCTGGACATTTCTCTTTTACTTCCTGGGTACAGTGACGTATTGGGTATAGTGACATTACGTTACGCACGCGGAGCCGTTACGTTTGGACTTCCTCACTCACACACACACACACACACACACACACACACACACACACACACACACACACACACACACACACACACACACACACACACACACACACACACACACACACACACACACACACACACACACACACACACACACACACACACACACACACACACACACACACACACACACACAATCTTTTCTCAGCTGCAGCTCCACGGATTTCTCAGCCTGAGACGGCGGGTGTGTGTGTGTGTGTGTGTGTGTGTGTGTGTGTGTGTGTGTGTGTGTGTGTGTGTGTGTGTGTGTGTGTGTGTGTGTGTGTGTGTGTGCTCGAGCTGGGTTCGGGTTGGGTTTCGCTGTGTCTCGCTGTCTCGCAGAGGGTGCAGTGGTAAAGTGCTATTTTTATAAGTAGGGAGTGGACCTAACACCCTCTAGGGGGTCCTCACCTCCTCTAGGGGGGTCCGGGGGCATGCTAAATATTGAAGTTAAAAGCATCAATCTGGTGCACTTTGAGAGCAAAATGAAGAGATCTATGGATACATCTCAACACCCATATGAAACAGAACTGTAAGCAGGTTTACTATTTCTTGATGGATATTTTACAAATCACTCCCCTTTCAAGACCGAAATGTCTACATGCATAGCAGAAGATGGCATATTTTTTTGAGGAATATTCCAGCCAATCTCTGTTGTGAAACCATGAGCTGCAAACTGAGCACCTTACCCCACTGTACAGGCGAGTTGGGTACTTTTTTTAATATACCTGGGCAGGCTCTGTTTTGCCGAGGTCCTCTGGCACTTGCGGGCCACTGAGGGGTGGCGGTGTTTGGGGCAACGAAGAGGGCGAGGCGGGCAAAGCCGGCGAGTCGGGCGGGAGGACGTTAGTGTCCACGACAGTGGCTGTGGGTAACGTAATGTCCCCATGATCTGAACTGTTATTACCTGCAGTAGATGCAGTGTTGCTGCTGGCGATAAGGGCTGTTTTAAACCATTTTCTGATGTCCATCACTGACTGCTGTGTCAGCACTTTGCAAATGACGAACGCGCAGGGGCACAGGTCACGCGCACCTGACATAATAACGTTACTTACCGTTTAAATTGACCAAATAAATGCAGCAGACAATGTTATTTAACCACAATTAAAATTTATTTTATTTCAACTATATTCTTCTTCTTCTTATTACTACTATTGTTATTATTGTTATTAGACCCCACGCAGCATTCTCATCTGTTTGTCATTACTGGTGTCATTTTCTGGTTGCTAACAAACGCCATTGTAACACATAACCACACATCAGAGCACAGTGTGCTCATAGGGAGGGGAGGGGGGGGGGCAGGAGCTCCATCAAGCCTTTAGGACAGAGAGTGAATACACACTTTACAGAGATGCTGTATGAGAAACCAATGTGAGTTTGGAACATTGAACAATGTAAATCTATTCTAGTAGACCTCAACGATGGAATTATGATCAGTAGAAATGGCCATGACGTGGGACCTTTAAGTTAAAAACGATGCAAATGTTGCCCCTGTCGTTGTTAATAATAATATCATTAGTTTGCTAACTATTAGCATACGTAGCTAATGCAAACTTATAAGGTTAGTAAAAGTTATATGCTGTTTTACATAACATTAATTTTTGTTAAACTTGTTTTCGTTGCTGGAGGTAATGTGGCATGAACGTGATTTAGCGGTGCCCAACACAGCAAAGTAGCATGGAAACATAGTTTATTGTGAAAACACAGGAGATGAAATATGATGATTTTCAACCATCGGTCCCAAGGAGAACTTTTAGTTTGTTGCTATCGAGTGAACATAATTTAAATTCTCTGCACTTTCTGCTCTGTTGTTGGTAACATCTCAGGATTTATCATATATGTTCTGCATTGAAAAACCAGCCTCATGCTCCATATAAGAGTGGTGAGAAATAACCAAATCAGTAAAGATGAAGGCCATAGAAAGCTAAACAATGAACAAGGAGATGTTATCAAATCTGTAGCTAAGTGGAACGCAAAGTAAACAGAGCGTTCTCATTTCATTTGAGCCAATCATAATACCCCGCACACATGGAGCAGTGCTGACCCATGTGATGCTGAGCTTTGTGCTGCCATGTCTCCCTGCCCCACCCCCCGTCCACCCCATCACCCCCTCTCCATCTTCACATTGTCCCAAAGGTGGTACCTCTTGGCCGGTGTCACACCCACCCCCCCTGCCTCCCCCTCCTCTAATTCCTCTCTCCTCCGGTCTGATCCACCCTTTTATTGTGTCCAGAGTCTATAGTGGAGACATTACATGGCAAATCTCCATTGTCCAGCTTCAGGCTCTGCTTGTAATCTCTCTTGTCAAAGGGAATATTCAGCGATTAGCCCCCGCAAATTACAAGGGGTGATCAGTGTGTCTGTTCAGCCCTCATTAACTGCCAACAGAGCTTCATCAGAACCACCCACACTACCGGGACCTTCAACCTCTCACCCCTGACACCTGGAACGTTCTCACGTCGGCTCCCTGAGCACAGACTTCTTTCTTAGTCAGAATTGCTCTTCTTTTTGTGTCTTCCTGAGGCGTCTCGGGTAAGACGGGGTGATTAAAGAGTAGTCAGAAAGAAAATAGAAGGTCTCTCCAGTGACATAATGAGAAGGTTGTGATCGCCTGCCTGACATCATACTGGTAGCCTTCCATCTTTAAGTCTGTTGTGATGGTGAGCACAAGGAAAGGTGTCACTCAGCGACAAGGCAAGCCCTGTGCCGAGCTATCACAAGACCACCCATCTTTTACATATGTTGAACAAACACAAGAGGTTTTCATGGTGTAATATCTAACAGATGGGGGTCGGCCCGGCGGAGAGGGCACATCAGAACGGGGTCGTATGATGCTGGTCAACTGGTCATTTCTCCCGGCCCATTAACCACCTGGGAGCTCGATGTTTTGTCAGCTTTTTCCCGGTTTTAGGTTTCATTTGCCGAGCTTTGAAATCAAACACGCACGCCCAGAAACAAAGCTTTCTCTGACAAACGCTCCTAACTGACATCTGCCCCAACAAACACATACGTACATATACACAAATATAAATGCACATGCCTATTTATACAGTAGATATTATTTACATTTATTACCTTTTTTTTGTGCTAGAGTTTATAATTTGTAACTTTGTATCCATCCTTGACATTGGCTTAAGTGCTTATCGGCCTTTCTGTCGGACTCAAATATCTCAACAACTTTCAGATGGACTGCAAAGAAATGTTAAACACAAATCCATGATCCCCAGACGATGAATCCCTTGGAACCACCTTTTTCTCTTTTGCTAAAAGCAGTTCAATCTTCCCTTATCCATTGAAATGTTTCAACATCGACTACAGAGATACGCATACTATGGAAACAAAAGACACTCATGGTTTCCAGACGATAAATAATAACGTGATTCCCAACCGTCCAACGGCAACGGTTAGATTAGCATGTGTGTTAACAAGTCACATGTCTTGTCTGAAAGGATGGAGTGCCATGACATTCGGTACAGGGTATTAACCCCTCACTATGTTTTGTAAAAATCAAATGTCATCCTCTGACCAAATTCTACCTGCAAAACCGACGTTCCCTCTAAGGCTGCACTTTTTATTTTGTACTAAAAGCCACATTTTATCATGGAAATACTTAAAACTTAGATGATTGACGTGATAAACATTATACCTCCTAAAAATCAGCATGTTCCATTTTGAGCAAGTTGCAAAATACTGTATATGCTTTTAGCTCAAAGCATATTGTGACTAAGTACAAATATACAGAGCCACTGGCATGGCTGTCAACTTTGCACTGTCACATCTAATTTATCTTTCAACATAAATAGCAATAGGCGTTTTCTAGCCCAATATCCGAAATCACAGTGGAAATAATGTGACACAATGCATGTGACCTTAGGTTTTCAACTTAGTGTCCCGTAAACATCGTATAAAAGGATCTTCTGATACAAGCATGCGGAGGATATGCTGCAAATATGAACAGTATGCCTTGTTTCTTAACGTATGGTTACACAAGAGAAGATGTGACTTGAAAGGTTCACAAGGTGAAGTAACACTAGATAGACTGTGATCATGTCATACACCCACACACTCTGAGCCCACATGTGAAGATCTGTTGTGCGTCTGCCAGTGACTGAAAGACTGTGGACAGATTTAAGTGCCGAAGTCTTTCAAGATGAAAGAGGAGTTACTTATCATGTTCCTTCCAAAATCTGCATCATCTTACAGTTCACCTTTCAGCCTGTCGCAGACATCACCGCTGAGACTTTAAGTGATAAGACATGAAAAGTCAAACGGAAACTGATACTCTTTATAAATCTCACGGTGCCCAGACTGCACAAGGAAATGCTGAATTCTAATTTTGGAAAGAAATGTTGATAGTTATCAGATGTAGGAGAGACAGTCTGTTAAGTTTGAACACTTTGACAACCATATTCGACACTTCAGATTCAAACTTAACATATATATTTGGGCTTTTCTTATTTTCCAAGGAAGATGTTTTTCAATGTCTCATTTTGGAATAAAGACCTAAGAGATATTTGCAAATGTTACTATGATCAGTCTCGGAGTCAGTTTGTTTTGATGAGTTGCCTGAAATAAAAACAGTCAATGTAACCCAGTATTGTTGACATGGAAATCTGCCACCGACAAAGCCGACACATAACAAGTGTGGGGCCTTCTTTCACTGCGGCTTTAATATTCAATCGTATAAGAAGCCCCCTCAGCATGTCCCTTTAATGATACTTTTCTTTGTCGTGATGTGCTCGACATTACAGTAAAGTTGAAGCTGTAAGACAACATAACTATTATTTAAACCCTGTGATTTATTTCCAATTGTTTCAGATTTAGACACAGCAAAACAGCATGTGTCATGTGCATGGGGTGTGTGTGTGGACACTTGCAGAATGAGGCCATCATGGGCAGACGTACAGCCCTACTTGACATCACATGTCTCTGTTGGATGAGACTTTGTACAAAAGAGCTGCTGATTTTATAGGATCTTAGCGTACCTTTTTGAAAGCTATTATTTTGGATATGTGGAACTGAAATGCTGATTTGAGCTTGCTCTGATTTGCTTTTGTATGCGTCATTTCCACCAAAGCAAATTCCTCGTATGTGTAAACCTACTTGGCAATAACCCGTTTCTGATTCTGATGTGACATGCTTTCAGATCCATGCAGATCACTGAAGGCCAACCATGTCGTCAGCTGTCCACGGCCTCAATCACACGTCTTGTCTCCTGTGCAACATCATGGGAAACGCAACGTTGATGGATTTTAAGCTTTGGTCTCTGAATTACTCTTCAGGACTCATGCTGTTCTTAGGGTTAGGGTTAGGGTTAGGGTTAGGGGTAGGGTTAGGGTTAGGGTTAGGGTTAGGGTTAGTAATGAATGGTATCACTTCTGGAGCTCATCGTTGAGCATGTCTCTCACAAACGTGTTGTGCAAAAACACACCAACCCACCCACCCACACACACACACACACACACACACACACACACACACACACACACACACACACACACACACACACACACACACACCACACACACACAACACACACACACACACACACTCACACACACACACACACCACCACACACATACACCATCAACACATACCCACAACCACACACACTACACACACACACACACACACACACACACACACACACACACACACCACACACAACCACACACACACACACACACACACACACACACACACACACACACACACAATCACACACACCACCACACGACACACACACACACCACACACACACACACACACATCACACACACACACACACACACACACACATACACCCCTAACACATACCCACCCACACACACACACACACACACACACAACCACACACACACACAACACACACACACTACACACACACACACACACACACACACCACACACACACACACACACACACACACACACACACCCACACACACACACACACACCACACACCACACACTACACACACACACACACACACACACACACACACACACACACACACACACATACACCCTAACACATACCCACCCACACACACACACACACACACACACACACACACACACACACACACACACACACACACACACACACACACACACACACACACACACACACACACACACACACACACACACACACACACACACACACACACACCACACACACACACACACACACACACACACACACCCTAACACATACACACACACACGGCCAAATTACAGTTGCATCTGGATTTTCTCAATTGTTCTGCATCACAGCTCCTTCAGCGTAGCTATAGATCATTTTGTCCCCTGAGAAAATCTCTGTCTAAGTTTTTAGGCACCTACTTTGATGGGAAATTGAACAGGATTTAACCCGCTACACACCACACTCATCAGCATGGTACAAAGCACATCAACATGGTTATAGAATCAATATTGATTAAATAAAATCAATGTTTTACCAGAGCCCAAGGGTGAAATGCTTCCAACTGCCCTGCAACAACAAAGAGATTATGTACGGCAATACGGTGTAATGTTGACAACATGTTACATTTGCTGCTACTCACTATTATCCTAAGCCCCTTTTCTTTAACAGAAAATGTGTTATATCCATCCTCACATGTGTGTGGTTTGGTTAAAAGATGATTGCAACATGTTGGCTCCCCTGCTCATGGGAACTGTGTGGAGAACCGTAGAGTAGCTAGTGCGCAGAGGACCACACTCGAAGCCTTAACCAATATCTGCTCTGCTCCATATCGATTATTTCCATAAAATGTTCTTATGAAGCTAATTGTGCTCCCGTACTTCAGATCAGATTGCCAGCGTATGAAAGTCAATAAAATGTGGTATTCGTGGTTTCGAGGATAAATCCACTTCGACATAAATGATCTAACAGCCCTCTCACTTACTAACTAGGCTGGGTGGCGTTCAAGATTGAAATTTCAGCGTGATTCTTGTGAACATTGCAAAACCTTCTGGCTGGGAACTGATCGATTTTACCCCCATAGCAAGGGCGTGTGAGGGTCTCTTTAAGCCCAATGTGAGCAGAGTAATGGTTACACTGCAGCTCAAGTAGTTAATGCTCACTTAACTGAGCGTGACAAAAGTAGATGGATCGCTAAACGTAATATTTGAAAGGCAGCATGCAGGCCTAAGTGGATAAAAAGATAGATCCATTATCCATCTGATTAATGGTAAATGTCCTTCACAAACTATTATCATGCTTTGATGGAGAAGACTTGGTGTTGTTGTATGGGAGGCCAGCTGTGCGGTGCTGATGAAGATATTGCACGGTAAACAGTTCCAGCCTCCTGCAGGAGATTGTTGCAGTAAAACGGCACACAGAGAATGTGAGCACCCCAGCTGAGAGCCACTGCTATCAGATGGAGGGCGCAAACCGCAGAGTGTGGGACCATGTGGGGCGGACCACCCATGAGTGGGCCTCCCCCATTTCCCCCGGGCTGCAGCTGGAAGAGACACAATGCTGGGGCATGGGAACCGAGCGCAGCCATCCGCCGTGGAGCTGGTCCCTTGAACGGGGATATCTTTGGTTTAGAAAATGATGCCGGTCTCACTGGACTGCTCAGTGAATGCACAGGTTCTTTAGGCTTTCCCCTCTAATGCCACTCTGAGCCTTTATTTGTTTATGGAACGTCCTCTGGGAATGTTAGACATGTGTAGTTTGCAGCCTCGGAGGTAGATGGGAGATAGTAGTTTAAACTGATGCAGCCTTGGAGGTAGATGGGAGATAGTAGTTTAAACTGATGCAGCCTCGGAGGTAGATGGGAGATAGTAGTTTAAACTGATGCAGCCTCGGAGGTAGATGGGAGATAGTCGTTTAAACTGATGCAGCCTCGGAGGTAGATGGGAGATAGTAGTTTAAACTGATGCAGCCTCGGAGGTAGATGGGAGATAGTCGTTTAAACTGATGCAGCCTCGGAGGTAGATGGGAGATAGTAGTTTAAACTGATGCAGCCTCGGAGGTAGATGGGAGATAGTCGTTTAAACTGATGCAGCCTCGGAGGTAGATGGGAGATAGTCGTTTTGAAACTTTTTTCAAACCTAAGACCAGCAGGAACGTTAGAGGAGCACATTGGGCAATACATGTTAAAGCAAATACAAATAAAGTAGAATTTGGTTCAAGAAAATGTAAGATTCAAGAACTTTATCGTCATTGTCAAGGCAACAACATTTATTTTGTGCTGCTCCTGTCGGTGCAACATATAGAATAAATTACAATTATGAACACAAATAAATTAACACCCTTCAAAGCTAGTAATAGAAAGACAGGATAATAATAAATCAATCAATACAGCTAAACCTAGGACAGTAGATATGCTCAGATGTGGATTGCACATGAAAAGGCACTATACAGTATGGCTTATTTCCCTGGTGTTTATCTCAGACTGTGGAGATCTGATCCGAGATCTGCAGGTGTACGGAAGTTAGAAAGTAGCTGTGGTTGTGTGGGCTAATCTAATGTACTTTAAATGTCAAATCAAACAGGTTATACATGTTTTCTCTCGCTGATCCCCTTTGATTTTAAATAAAAGGACAATTTCTAAAATGTCTAATCTGTCATCCACCAATCACATTCCCACTTTACAACCACTTGTCAGCCTGGATCATAATCCCCATCATCCTCACCCGCTGTCACTTTCAACTGGGTTAAAAAAAGACTTTTGTTAAATACGTTGAAACCCAAAGCCCGAGCGTTCAGCTGCAGTGTTTAGGTTAAGTAACCCCCTGGGTTAATAAACTAAACAAAGGTAAACCGTGCAAAATGGCCACAATGAAAGCCAGGCTAAGTAAACGAAGCAGAGTTTACAAGATACAAGAGGTTGAGGCTGCATGCGTGAAACTTTAATGTGAAACAGGTGATGAATGTGTTTTTACTCTAATAAAAAGGCTTTGAAGGGACAATCCTAGTGAAGACACGATTATTGAACATCACATTAGAAACCTTTATGTCGGGCTGTTTATGGTGCACGGTCCACCATTGATATTACAGCAATAGCCTGGAGATGTTATCTGTACCGTATCATGTGATCAAACATTATGGCTTTGGTGTAAGTCTGGGCTTATTATGGTAGGTCACTAAATTGTTCGCTAAGTCTTGGCCGGGTATAAAGCATGAAGTTAAATTGTCTAAACAGGATTTCCTTCAATAAAAATCCTGCAGCTCATGGTTTGCACCCTCGCTTGATTTATATTTGATCTGAGAGATTATCCGTGGACTCTTCTGAGAGTTTGTCTTCACTTTAGGTGAGTTATTACATTCAGGTTTTACCCTTTTCATTTCCAGTCGGGGGAACAAACACTGCACGTGGAGCAGCTCCAGAGAAAATATGAACCCCAAGAACAACAAGAGGGTTCTTTTCAAACTTCTTCAAACCACATCTCCCAATAAAAGCTGAACAAACATACCCTGCCACTTGCAAGCGGCTGCTGTCCAGCGAGTCTCACAGAAAGAAGGGCTCGCTTTCCAAAGGGGGGGCTTATGGGACTAATGAAAACTTCACCTTAACTGAAATAATAAAAAGCACACCACCCAAACACTGGCGATTTGTTCCTCTCTCCGGTGTCGTCTCTGGGCCTCGGCTCCTTATTCGAGATGCTTGGAGAAAATTCAACGCACATTGAAATGTAATTTTTAGCTTGTGTTTTGTGGCCTGTTGATTCTTTTCGGGGAATAATGTTATTTAAAAGATTTAAGATGTGCTAGGAAGTGCAGGAAAACCGCATTGTTGTTGGAAGTCTACAAGACCTGGCTGTGACGGCCCGTCCCTGAACCCCCCCCGAGCCCCTCCTGTGGGAGACAAAGCCGGTTTAGCAGCAGTATGAAAAAGAGTGGCCTGTGAATGGTTACTGTTCAATTTGTATTTGGTTCCCCGCTGGTCGCTGAGCTGAGATCAGAGCCGAAAGTGAAAACACATGGCGAGGGTCAGCAGGATCAGAGGACCACCACACACACGGCAGAGAGAAGGAAAAAGGCAATGGGAACTTGTGTGAAGAAATGGATTGAATAAACAGAGTCTGCAATCGCCTGCACCCTATTATCCTATCATTTACACTGCATGGGAGCTTGCAGGCTGTGGAAGGCGACCAATGGTTTCCACTGAGAACAGGCATTCCACGCCTCATGCCAATCAAAAGGCCAGGCCTTATAGCTCGAGACAAGTTTTGAATTCTTTCAGGCTAATGTGTTTATTTTAAAAATCACAAGGAAATTATTACATCAGCGGCAAGCAATGTCTTCAGGAACAGCCGGGCGCTTTGAAGTTTCCAGCAGCAAATCATACATTTAATTACATAATAACTTTGAAAATTGTGTTTGTACAATCAATAGTGAGGATTAAATGTGGAAGTATGAGATTGGGGCTAAAAAATTGGCCGTACCATGACAAAACAAACTTCAGAGGAAAATAAGTAGAGATGAAGAATTAGCCTGTTGGTTTGGCCCGGAGCTCAGCATCAGCTTTCCCGCCTCAGCCCTGATGAATGTCAGCTCTCTTCTTCCACCTCGCTTTAATCACGGCTCTGTGCACTCCAGCCTCTCCAACCCAGCAAGAAACGAACACCAGTGAGCTCAACAGTCGTGAAAACATCACTCGAAACTCTTCAATTATGTCCTCTATGTTTCTACAGGGATCCTGCTGACAATTAATTCTGCACATTAAAGGTGGGGTCGGTAAGTTTGAGAAACCGGCTCGAGATCGCTAGAATTTGAAAATACACAACCGGAGAAAATCTGCCACTTCCTCACAGAGCCCCTCCTCCAACACACACGAACGCGCACATGACCAATGAGGGCACGAGATAAGTTTGTGCCCCGATGGAAGGCTGACAGGCAGGTAGGCCATCCAATTGTTGTACTTTTTACAGTATTACGGCTTCTACAGATGACATTTTTTTATGGATTTTTTGTCAAAGCACTTCAGATATTCATTGCTATCGGGATGTTAAGAGCATTCCATGGAATATAACAAAAAGTGTATCTCGAGCCGGTTTCTGAAACTTACCTACCCCACCTTTAAAGACGTGTTTTGCTCCTGATTTGAGTGAAGGTGCGGTCGCTCATCTTCTAACAAAGTGCATCGTAATGCAGCGGGCTGAATTGTAAGGATGTGACATCAGTGTTTGTGGAGAAAACAGCCGATCTACTTTGATGAACTGATCTAATTACACGGAGAGTTAGAACGCTCTGCATGCCTGGCAAGACGGTGTCAAGCCTTACGAGGCTCCTGCATGGGGACAGAAAGGGACACATGTTTTTAACAAACACCAAGAAGGAGAATAAAGTGTATTCTCCTACTTATCTTTTGAATGCATTCAGAAACATGTAAGCTCTTCTCTTCGTCGGACCTCCACCCACATCCCCCTGTGGATCTGGGGCTGAAGGCTAATTGGAGTCAGTGTTGTCCCATGGAGGATGGAGCAGATTACTACGCTCTCTCATCTGTTTGGTTTGATGGGCATTGGCAGAGGTTATCCCGCCTTTGAAACTCTCTGCTTATTTATCCAACAGCTGGGCAAATACCCACAGCCCTTCTGCATTAGGGCTCGTTTTTAAACATTTAGAAAAGACAGGGCCCAGTGTTTATGCCTCCATCTTCCTTCACATCTGCACTTAATATTATTTTGCAGACTTTACGCAGAACAAGGGCTCGATCCTTTGTTATGACAGGAAGATATTTTGAACTTTTTGACGGTTAATACTGTTTGCTTTCCTGCTCACTCCCTCCAAAATAGCTCCAGGGATCCGATAGGTTAAAGCTGAATCCGTAACTGAATTTGGCCAGCCTTGTGGATGGGATATTGTTTTCAATCTGCCACTTACATTACTCAGCTGGGATGCATTGTCTCTTTTATCAATCCCTCTTTTCCTCGTTTCTTTCTCCATCAGGGTTTTGTTATCCAGGAAATGTTCAGTGGAAATATGTATTGTTCTATGAGCTCGTTTAGTCTCCATCCATAACTGTAATGCAAGCTACTTGGCCTTTCTTTCATAATCTGATCAATTTGTTATTTCTGCATTACATGTTTTTATGAAGTTTTCATTGATTTATAATCATCTTGGATGTAGAAATGTTGTTATTATAGTGAAGTCAAACTTTGTCTTTGAATAATATGCTATTATATTTAGCTACACTTTTTTTTTTTTATGGTGCAGGATGATATTAAGAAGCCAACCAACTCTGCAGCTCCCTCCAGCTCTTTGTCATTTAAAAAAACAAACGTTTGGGTTAGTGGGTTAGCCCTGTGATAGTGAGCACTTCTCCTTTGCCGAGATAATCCATCCCACCTCACAGGTGTGGCATATCAAGATGCTGATTAGACAGCATGATTATTGCATAGGTGTGCCTTAGGCTGGCCACAATAAAAGGCCACTCTGAAACGTGCATTTTTTCTTTATTGGGGGGGTCCGAAAACCAGGCAGTATCTGTTGTGAGAGGTAGGGGTAGGGTTAGGGTTAGGGTAATGTTGTGAATCGAGTGGCCTGTGTTCGTCGTCCATTACATACGCCTGCCCATACCATAACCCCACCACCACCATGGGCCACTCGATTCACAACATTACCCTAACCCTAACCCTAACCCTACCCCTAACCCTACCTCTAACCCTACCCCTACCCTACCCCTACCCCTCACACCAGATACTGACTGGTTTTCGGACCCCCCCAGACCCCCCCAATAAAGAAAAAATGCACGTTTCAGAGTGGCCTTTTATTGTGGCCAGCCTAAGGCACACCTGTGCAATAATCATGCTGTCTAATCAGCATCTTGATATGCCACACCTGTGAGGTGGGATGGATTATCTCGGCAAAGGAGAAGTGCTCACGATCACACATTTTTTCAGATTTGTGAACAATATTTGAGAGAAATGGTTATTTTGTGTTTATAGAAAATGTTTTAGATCTTTGAGTTCATCTCATGAAAAATGGGAGCAAAAACAAAAGTGTTGCGTTTATATTTTTGTTCAGTGTAAGTGTTTATACAGAAGCAGGCTGATATCTTTGGGATTTAATCAAAAATAAACTAAAGATTGATTGTTCATCATAATGAAGTTGTATGTCATTTGGTGGGCTCATTGATATGTTTTTAAAGAGGCCATATTGTGTTTTTAGGGTTGTCTCTTTCCTGTAGTGTGTTTTTCTGGAGTAGGCTATGAGAAAAATAAAGCACTTTTTGAAAATAAAAGCAGGTCACAGTAGAGGAACACAACATGAACCTGCAAATGAGCATTCAGGACCCCACTAATAGCATTTGGGGGGAAATGGAGCTGTAGCCTATTGCACAGAGAAATAAGATATATCAGGCTTTGGATACAGAGATAGACAAACATTTCAAACATCATTTCAGTCTTTTTTTTACAGAGGATTTCAATGTAGCGCAATCTTTCAATGCTTTTACATTCAGGGTATTGTGCTGTTCATTTCAGTGATGACAGATGTCTGCTTTATGATCCCTTTTTATGATCAAAAAACACCAGTGTTGTCCCGTGCCGTCTACAGTCAGTTCATCTCCTTGAATACTTGAATGATGGTGTCTCATAGTGGTTACTGTATGTGTGGTTTTATCTGTGTGTGTTTGTGTGTGTTTGTGTAAGAGCAGACATACAGAGAGCAGAGGACAGACACGCAGTGAGGGAAGTGTACTGTAAACCTGCCACAAGTGATTTACAAAGTCGTATTTTTTTTGCCGTTGACCAGCAACATGTGGTGTTCATAGACAGCACATGAGGCAGGACATAATGGAGGCTTATAGGATGGTTTTGCCCAAAGTGGTTCTTTCTGTCCTCTAAAAAGTTAAAAACACACACATGCACAAAACATTTTCTTAACCGTAATTCAGAGAGACCACCAGCTAAGTCGAATGAGAGTGTAGGCTATGCTCGGTATTTAACACGCACCACTCTTCCCCTCACACTGTGAATTACAGCATCTGTCAAAAAGTGAAGGAGATGAATAGAGAACACTTCTCCACCCATCGTAATGAGCCTCATCCCCAGACCTTTTCTAACCATAATTGGATGGGACTATCAGAAGCGCACGAGCATACAAATAGAGATTGATCACTTTTTGTTTCCTTGGTGAACTATAAGGGGAGAGTTGCAAACAACAAAATACTCTCAACATTTGATATTAGTTTGACGACACGTAGGACTGAGCATCCACTCTATTAAGTTCTGATTTATTTCATCCCAACGGACAGCGTGCTGTTGCTGGCTTTGAATGTGGCGTGCTATGCTTCAATGTACCCCTGCAGAGCTGCGATCGATTACTTTTCATCGTGTTTTCACTATCAACTTGTTGCACTTGATTACATTTGATGGAGTTGTATTTGTCCCAACTCATGAGGCAAACACCAGGCAGCTGAGAAACATTACCGCTGGTTAACTTTGTACTCGGAAAGATTCATTTCCTATTTCTACTCACGGACCTCAAGGATTAAGCATCATAAAATATACATTTGAGCAATTCCAACTTCACTACAATTTACTCATTACTTGTCTAGGAAGTGAAGACCAGCCAGTGTGTGTGTGTGTGTTTGGAATGTAACCCTTCACAGAAGGCTCGGCTCTCTGCTGTGTAGAGTTGTGCTAACATGCTCACAACGACAATACGTACAAATGAATACAACTGTTTGTTAGCCCGACAGAGGAGTAGGAATAGTTTGGCAGGCAGTTGGTCATACGTTGGTCATAAAAAAAAGTCCTTAAACCTGGAAATGAGTTCGACTTTTGCACTTTTTGTTCCTTGGTTAACTTTGACAGGAAGTAATCTGTGTATATCAGTAATGTGTAGATCATTTATAGCCGAGCTTGTCCTTGAGACCATTTTATCCTTTAAAAATGAAATGTGCTATTCATTTGTGAGGATTATATCGCTGAAACATGGAAGTATTTTAAACTTTTCTTTGCCAAAATCCATGGTCTTTTTTTTAAGTGAATAGAGCATTGTTCCACTTTTATGAATTACATCACAAAAAGTCCTCATATTCAGGAATACATTTCCTTTTTCTCATTTTATTAGTCTTTTTAACAGCATTTCTGATGATTTAACTGGAAATTGATCCGTGATTATAATACTTCCATCTGGGCCCTTAACACGCATTATTCATCCCATGTTTCGCAGCTCACCCAGGTACAGAACCTGTTGACTGAGATGGATACGCCATATATAGAGCATGGGAAAACTGCAGCGCTGTTTGTGGGGTCTCTGAGTTAACCACGTCCCGGCCAAATTTGCTGCCGTGCATACTATTAATATCATGCAGGACTCACGCTGCGACATGCTCTTGCTGTGCACATGCTCGATGTAATGGGGAAAACCACAACTTAAGACCGCTAACGGTGGGGTATAATTTTTCTAAATTGTTCTAAAAGCCACATAATGTTAAATGCTTGTATAAATCCAACCCAAACCAGACTTTGGGGTATTTTAGCACAGCCCTGGGCCTAATTATTAACCATCATCCAGGGAGACACAGTGAGTGGGAAACCCCTGAGCCACCACCCGCATTGAATACAGCAAGAGTCATTTGCACAGAACAGGTTATCCCGTCCTAATGAGAGGTGGGTGGGTGGAGGGTGACAGACTTGCTTGGCCTATGTGTACGCGGCCCACTGCACCCAAACTAAAGAGGAGATGGTGGTCTCCGCCATCAGCAGACATTAGGCTCCGGTGGGGAGAGTAAGCTGGCTGCGTCAGGTGTCAGTGGACACTCAGCGACTGTGGAGGTCAGTACACAGACAACCAGCGCTGGTTAGATCCCTACTTATCAGAGGACAAGGCCTCCATGGTCAGTGCATCAGCCCAAAGAGCTGCCCTAATCCAATTAGAGATCATTTTGTTTGCATTTGTGTGTGTGCGTGTGCATCTGTCTCTTTATTTTTGTAAGCTGTAAATCCCTTGTAAACCAGAGGCAGTTCTTTCATTTCATTTTTTAAATAATCAAACTGTTGTCCTTCTTTCAGCTCGTGCTGGAAGACGCAATAGAGTTCCTTTTCACAGTTAGACAGGAACATAGCAAAAGCACTTGTGTACACCAACTGATTCAGCCCTGTGGGGTCCGAGACACATTTATTTCTCAAACGTCTCTCTGTCAACATGGAGTCGGTCACACAGTAAGCAAAAAGGCCTGCCAGATTTCCTTGTGTTCCTCTCATCAGATAACCACCTCAGTGCGCTGAGTGTTCATGAATGAAGGCCCAGATGTGCGCCATATGCAGATTTGTATCGCGGAGGGTGGGAAAATGTTGAAGTGAATGACGGCTGAGGGATTTTCACATACGTGGAAACACATCTCCTCTGCCGTGGTGATTCCTGAAATGGCTAATTAGGCTGCAGCAGCTGGCAAAGGAGGAATCTGGCTGCAGGGGTGGCCATGAGCAGTTTGAGGGATCGCCCCGGTTTCTGTTTCTGTGGGATCCCAAAGCTCGTCTAGAGAGAAAAAACACTTGTTGGCGTTTGAGGTGCAACATCTGCAGCTAAAAGAAGAGTTTCTTATTTTTCCTCAAGATAAAAAGTTTGAAACAGTTCAAAAACAATTCCAAATCTGTTGGCACATTTGTTTGTGCCATAGAATTAAACATATTTCACACATAGCATTATAGAGTCCTTCAATTCAGAAATAATGGCCTGCTACCTGTTTTGGAAGTCCTTAGATGTTTGAAAGCTGGGATAATGGCCCTAAATGTGTCCTTTTTTCTGATCATTGTTTTTACAGTCAGTCTTTATTATTCCAATATAGTGCATACTATCCCAGTCATTATTTAATACATCCAGACTAATGACAAAAGTATTTTGTATCATCCACTGTGATTCCATTTTAAAGACACAAGCCATTTGGTTAGGATTAGGAGAAGATTGTTGTCATGAATAAGATAAATCGGCATGGACTGTGGGTTGGAAACAAAAACAGTGCTATCCTGCGTCGAGGTCCAAACTTTTTTGACCCATCCATCCACCTAAAGTTCTTCCTCAGGAAAATGTTGTGCTTGTGATATCAATGTTACACTCTGTTCACCTTTGTTCCTGACAGCAGGCAATGCTTTGAGCTCCCAAAAGATAAATAACACATATTTCTTCTTTAAATAACGGCAAATGCTTAATGTTCTCGTGTGGATAGCCTCAGATGTTTTCAAGCTGGGCTGCATGACAATATCCATTCATTCCCCACACTGCGAGGGACACTGTGATCAGACCGGCTTCAACTCCAGATTCAAGACTTTTATTCAGGGAATTTCTTTCATGAAAAGCCCACGCCTTCCACCTCCTTATCCTGTGCAAGACAACACAGCCGAGCCCGTTTTCTGCACAACTTGTATTGTAATTTGAAACACACTTGAGAACCCCCCCCCCCCCACAGCCCAATGGCTTCCCTCCACACCATTGTCAATTGCAGCGAGACAATTAAGACCACATTAGATCTTTTCAAGTGCTTGTAATTTCATAAGAGTGGGCTTTCTTTTCCTCTTTCTACCCTTTTTGAAAATGAAATGGGGGAAACCCACAGTTCCTCAAGAGCCACTTAGAAAAGATGGGAAACAGATATTAACCCTGCGAGTGATGGTTCTCCAAGAGGCCTCCTCACTCAAAGCCCCCCCCCCCCCCACCTCAATACCGCCAGCACCTCGACTATGGGACCACACACACGCAGACACCTGCACCCTCTGAGAAACATGCACACTGAATCTGGAAGCCTATATTCAAACAGATGACACACTCTCCCTCTCTAATGTCTATTTAAAATAGAAACTGCAATAGATCTTCACTGATTTCCTGTCTTTTAATGCCTCAAGATGTACAATTACTTCCATGAACCATAAAAATGGTCATGTTTATGTTTAAATAATTGAACATATATATTCCATGTATTCTATTCATTTTCCTTGGCCCCTCATAAGCTCCCATGCATGTTGAGTAACCTGGGCCTCTCCATTTGGCCTCATTCCACCGTGTTACATTGAAATGATGTATTGTCCTAATTAGATGAAAAAATATGAGTAATCCTCCCAGCATGCACCACTTCTGAGAGGGTTTATTATTCTAGCCGAAGGTGCTACTTTGTTTTATTTACTTTGATCCTGCATGTTTCGGTACTCTTTGGTAATCAGAGGTAGAAAAGTCATTACGTTGTTATCACAACTGCAGCCATGGCGGCCAGAGCTTGACACAAGACGTTAACCCGTCTGAGAGGTGGAGGCCTTCTCTGGCTCAGCGGCTGGCCCACACCGCCCGGCCCCCGGAGGAACATACATCACAGGGCCACGACTTCATCACTACCTGCCCCTGAAACCAGAGCAGCAGCAGAGGTGTGGAGAGCCCGGCTGCGGGGGGCCCGGGGGGAGTGGGGGAGCAGGCTGGACGCCCTTTGAGCACCGAGGCCTGAATATCAAAAGAGAATGAGTGATGGGTGTGATTTGAACCCACTCCTCCACCCTCAGTCATTGCCGTAATCACCACTTTAAATCAATGTGTTTAAAGGAAATATCACCATGGGAATTTGTGAGCTACAGATTTCATTAGGAGCTCTGCTAAATGAATGGAAAGTCGCTCGGCATTGTTTGTTTTTCCTGGTGTGTCCTGTCACCTTCCCCTTCCTTCCCCCCTTTAAGATCGGCATTGCGTGAGTGGCAGCCATTTCACCTTGACCCAGATGATTGACCCGGGCGATTGAGGGGGAAAAAATCCCTCATCAGTGTGAAAGTCTAAAGCTTTTTTACCGATCCACCTACTACTAAAACCTTTCCTTCCAACATGTTGTGGTTTTGATATCAATGTTCAGCTTTGTCCCTGAAAGGCAATGTGTATAGCTCCCAAAGTCCTTTTCAGGTGAACACAATATACGTCATTTGAGTTATTTTAAAAAGGGCAAATGCTTAATTCTCTCGTCTGGACGGCTTCAGGTTTTTTCAAGCTGGACTGCATGAACATATCTATGTATTTCCCACACTCGCCGAGGGACACCATGTGATCACACCAGTTTCAAGATTGTCAATCAGGGCATTTATTTTACGTAATAAAAGAGCCTCATGCAAGCCTTGCACCGCCTGTTCAAGACAACACAACCACACAACACAGCCGAGGGGATTTCTGTACTACAGATTGTATTTTTGCTGTAATATAAATGTTTCATTTAGTTGGATTCAAGTGTCTTTAACACGAAAGTGGGAAAGTACTGAGTCCTTCTTTCCCACATAATACAAAGCTATGTTTTAATTTACAACTATGTGTAGCTCTGTATTACCAGATAGGGAGTCGGTTAGCAGTCTGAAGGACGCAGGTGTTTCAACAGATCCAAGTTACCAGATTCACCACAAGCATACTCTTAATTCAGGCCGTGCAGACTCTTGGCGTGAACACGTCACTCTGTAATGTTTTGATCCTTTTCTGCTTATTAAATATTCAAAGACAATCTCTTGACTTGAACGTTTGTGTCTGAGGTATGAAATATGTCCACCACCAGATTCATTAGGGGCTCTGCTAAATGGATGGAAAGTCGCTTTGGGTGACCTTCCCCTTGTCGATGTCGGTGAAGAAATCCCTCATCAGTGTGAAACGTTGCCATGGTTTCGTCTGAGCTGAGACCCCTTGTTGTGTTCAACGGGGACAGTGGGGATTTCCTCACCCCCTCCTCTCTTCCGTGGCTCCCTGCCACAGCCATGTGGGGCTGCATCATGTCTGCCGGCCATCTCACACGATCACAGCACTATTGCGTGCCGAGGCTGTGCTGAGAGCACAGCATTTTCACCCCACTACCTTACGCATGAGTAGGCTTGGGAGGGGCTGAGTGATGGAGGGTGGGGAGTAAGGGAGAGGGGGGAGGTAGGGGCGATGATGCAGATTGATGGAGGAGGATGAGACGCAGAACAAAGGTCATGGAAACTAGGTGAATATTAGAAAAACAAGCAAATGATTGAGAGATCTGAGGTTAAGATGAGTGAAGGAGATAAGAAATGAGGTAGGAGGGAGGAAGGGAATCTCCTGATGCATTATTCAGATCATACACAGACAGCAAGAAGAGCACTCTCTGAGGTATCACACACACATACACAGACACACGATGAGAGAATCGTCTGGGCAGTGGGCACTCAAACCACAGAAAGCATACACGCTTTCCCTCCCTCTGTCTCACACAGAGCTCCACTCGCCCGCCCGCCCGCCCACACGATCACTAAGTAAAACACGGTTGTTTACTCTGATTAAATGGAAAGCATTAACTAAGAGCAGATGTATGTGCTTAACACAATTTCATGATTTCCAAGCGTGTCTACTGATGGTGCCGTAGTGATCTGTCCTGTGCTCTGAAGATATACAGCATGAACATAGCAGTGAGATTGTGCGTTGTTCTTGTATTGCAGGAGCTGGTTGACCTTAGTACTACAATGTGGGAGCAACACGTAAGATCAGAACATCTTTTGGTTGTTCAGTAATCCCCGTTTCTATGGCGAGATTACTTCTAAGAATGCATGCTTTATTGTGCGTTACAAGAGTTAATTATTTAAATAGTGTTAACTTCCCGAAATAAAAAAAATGGCTTTGGTGATGAGTCAGTTGCTGACATGCTAACATTTGAGACTGGGACAAGATGGTTTAATCCATTTCTCAATGTTCACAATGATTAAGAATCATGTGGCATATTAAAAGTGAACTAAGTGTGTTTTATTGTTATACATTTAAGTAGCAGTTAAAATACCTTTTTTAAATCTGCAGTATAGCCTTTTTGGTTTGCAAGGACAACTAATAATTACAATAATCAAAATCTAAAGTCTAAAGTCCTGCTCGCAGTGACTTCACAAAACATCCAAATAAACATCTACAAAGTGTTCTTCTCAAGCTCACTAATGTTCACCAGCACATGGCCCGTGTGTGAGAAACAGACGGGTGTTACTGAAACACTTACGTTGCTTTAATTGTAAATGAAAGCCCATAATAGATGAGTAATTTAGCGCTAAGTTCAAATGTGCGGTTTCTCACATGTCCTAGCGTTTCTAAGTGTTTTTTCCACTATTTGTACCACTCTCACCCCTTTAGAATAACATTATTATCACAAGCATGAAGAGCACCACAATTATTCACAGCCCGCTCTTTCTCAAGTTAGGAAATCGCCTTGAAAATTGGGGAGGCCTGCAGAGTGTTTGCCACTTAAGTCCCTGTGCTTAAGAGGTGTGTGTGTGTGTGTGTGTGTGTGTGTGTGTGTGTGTGTGTGTGTGTGTGTGTGTGTGTGTGTGTGTGTGTGTGTGTGTGTGTGTGTGTGTGTGTGTGTGTGTGTGTGTGTGTGTGTGTGTGTGTGTGTGTGTGTGTGGACATGGAAACTCCACACCATGCATGCTGTCAGATCTTAGAGCGTAACATAAACCAATTTTCAACAGTGTTTCTCCTTCAATCTTCTTAAGTAACAATAACAAAAAGAAAAAAGGTATTTGTAATTGTATCTCCAAATTAGGTCAAATCTAGCTTGCATACATTTTCAACTTATACACAATTAACCACTTTGCAACATATTTTGGAGATTTAACTACATTGGGAATTCCTTTCATTGTTGGTTATAGCTTTTACAATGTATTTACAAAATGATGCTACACTCTTTATATGATTATGATGATTATGACAAATGAAGGGCTGGACTTCAACATCTCATTCTCTTTAGAGTATTATTACTTTGCCTCTCTCCCAGCTAGAAATCCTTGGTTATAAAAACATTCTGAGAATGTTACCATTTATTGTTCTAGGAATGTTTTCAGTCGGAAGTTTTATTTTGGTTCCCAGAATGTTCATCTGAAAGGTAGGATAACGTAAAAACATTCTTAAAATGTTTGGTAATAACTTTAAGATGTTTTTGATAACCTTCTTAAGATGTTTTTGATAACCTTCTTAAGATGTTTTTGATAATTTTCTTAAGATGTTTTTGATAACCATCTTAAGATGTTTTTGATAACATTGTTCCAACATTATGCCCTATAGTATCATTGCCTAAAGTGGGAAAAGAAATGCCTTCAAAAAAAGTATCTAGCAGTTTTTCATTCCTACAGGATTCGTAAAGTCCACGATAGAAGTTCTTAAATGTGTTGTTGATTTCCCCAGAATCATGGGTCAGATGGCAGATTCATTTCTGATCTGAGCCATTAGTCGTGAGCTCTTTGAGCACCGCAATTGGTGAGTACGAATTTTGGATGCTCTTTCGCCCTGCTCATAAGCCAATCCCTTTGATTTTAAAATCTTCAGTCCATCTAGCAGAAAGAAGACTACATTCTGGCTGTAAACATAATCGCTGTTTATATAAATCAGGAGATGCCGGAGAAGCAGAATGTTGCCGATCCAAATTTAAAATCATATTGGTCAACTCCAGCAAGCGCATCCTTCTTTGTTTGTTTTTGAAGGAGCTATAAGAGATTATTTTCCCACTGATATATGCTTTACGACTTTCCCACATAGAACTCCATGTCATGTCTTTATCAATATTCATCTAAAAAAAATGTGCCAATTTCTGAAGATATGCATTTTATGAAGGTTTCATCAGATAGCAAGTATTACATCTCCAAGATCGAGAAGGCGTTGGTTGATTCTCAAAGCATAGCTCCATGATCAAAAGACAATGATCTGATATTATTATAGCATCATATGAAAAAATGTTTACCATCGGAAGAAGGCTTTGTCAATACAAAAGTAATCAATGCGTGAGTACGATTGGTGTACAGGGGAAAAGAAAGAGTACTGCCTAAGTGCCTATAGCTGACGGGAAGAGGAAGCGCCACGCATCTACGGCTCCCAGAGTTTCTAAGTGTGACTGCAGACCCAATGCACATTTTGTTAACTGCACAGGTCGTGCTGAAGAGCGGTCTAACTTTGGGTCTAGAACACAACTCATGTCTCCTCCCACTATCAATTGGTGACCCGCAGCAACAGGCACATTTAAGAATAGCTCGTTAAAAAACATATAATAATCACAGTTCGGAGCGTATACATTAATAAGAGTTAAGGGTGTGTTATACGGTGAGCCAGATACCATAACATATCGACTATTGCGGTCTTCAGTGATCTGAGATACAACAAAGGGTACGGATTTGTGAATAAGTATAGCAGTGCCTCGAGCTTTACCATTGAGTTTGGAGTGATACACCTCACCCACCCACTGAGTTTTAAGTTTGGAATGGTCTGAAATCCTTAAATGTGTCTCCTGGAGAAATGCAATATTTACCTTGAGGTTCTGAAGATGGGAGAGGACTTTCTTACGCTTTACAGGTTGATTAAGGCCCTTACAGTTCCAGCTGATAAAGTTGACCTGGCAGCCATACACCCCAGGACGGGCAGATGGAGTCGTCATTGAAGATTTCTTACTGAAAGAATGGAGAGCTGAAGTGCAAGCTGGTCATCGATTAAGGTGCTAAAATATTGCCGTACTCTGGAGCATTCATAAAAGAAACCATAAGAAAAAAACTAAAGAAAAACAGACTATAACGAAAAGAAAACATTTATCACACATTGTTCTTCCCATTTTCCCATTTCCCTACACAAACAGTGTATTTCCCAAAGCTTAACAAGCTTTGCTCTAACCGCCATTGCCTCAATATCTAACCACTTTCGGCCCTTAGTTAGCATAATTTGCTTATCCAGCAGTGAACTCTTCTAGTGTCCTTATTCTAGCTAAAAACAATAATCACATAAAACAAGACCCAAAAGACATGTGTATAATAATTGTAAAGCTAAACCCTCTCACAAATAAGTTTTGCTTATATGCCATCTGTTAGGAACCGTGACTCACTGATATGAGGACTCAATTGCACAACCCGGAGACGAAAAGGTTTGAAGAAAAATAAACTTTAATGGATCAAAAACAAAGAAACACTCTTTACAGAGGGAGTGACAAAACGGTCACAAAACAAAACGCTCCCATGGAGGATATCACAAAAGGTACTTGGTCTCTCTATGAGATATGTGACCATGGTAGTTGAGGCACTGGGAGGGGCTGGAGCAGACCCACCTGGGCCTGGGAAGAAGTCTTATTCCGGGCGCACGCTGGACAGGCCGCCACATATTCAGAGACCTCTTTTCTCATGGCCGGCCACCAGAACCGCTGCTTTATGGCAAACATAGTTCGCCGGACCCCCGGATGGCATGTGAGCTTGGATGTGTGAGCCCAGTGGATTACCTGAGAGCGTAAAGACACAGGGACAAACAAACGGTTGTCTGGACACTCACTAGGTGCCGGGCTCACAACATTAGCCTGCTTCACATCTGTTTCTATCTGCCAAGTTACCGACCCAACCACACAGTTTAGTGGAAGGATTGATTCAGGTTTCTTGGCATTAGGGACAGGCTCAAAGAGACGAGACAGTGCGTCTGGCTTACGGTTTTGCGTACCGGGTCTAAAGGATAACGTAAAGTTAAACCTACTAAAGAACAGAGTCCACCGGGTCTGACGTGAATTGAGTCTCTTGGCTTTTCTGACATACTCTAAGTTCTTGTGGTCTGTCCACACAACAAACGGTTGCTCCGCCCCTTCGAGCCAGTGTCTCCACTCCTCCAAAGCTGCTTTGACAGCTAGTAACTCCTTGTTCCCCACATCATAGTTATTTTCAGCTGAGGTCAACTTGCGCAATAGATAAGCGCAGGGGTGCATCCGGTTATCCTTGGAGGACCTCTGGGACAACACAGCCCCTATGCCCTCGTTGGACGCGTCGACCTCAACCATAAACTGTCTCTGGGAATCCGGGACAGTGAGTACGGGTGCCGTGGTGAATCCTTTCTTGAGGCACTGGAAAGCAGACTCGGCCTGGGGAGTCCACTGAAAGGAAACTTTAGAAGAGGTGAGAGCATGTAGAGGAGCAGCTACAGAACTGAAGTTACGTATAAACTTTCGGTAAAAGTTGGCAAACCCCAGGAACTGTTGGACTCTCTTGCGGCTATCTGGAGTAGGCCAGTCGGTCACCGCACTGACCTTGGACGGATCCATCTGGACCTGATTGGCGGTAATAATGTAGCCCAGGAAAGAGACAGTGATTGCATGGAAATCGCACTTCTCAGCTTTCACATACAACTGATTCTCCAGAAGCTTCTGGAGGACTTTGCGGACATGCCTGACATGAGACTGAATATCTGGAGAGAAAATCAGAATATCGTCCAAATACACGAAAACAGACGCATTCAAAAATTCTCTCAAAATGTCATTGACCATAGTTTGAAAAACAGCAGGAGCATTGCATAGTCCAAAAGGCATAACCCTGTATTCGTAATGTCCGCTAGGTGTGTTGAACCCCGTTTTCCACTCGTCACCCTCTCTAATCCTGACGAGGTGGTAGGCATTTCTCAGATCGAGCTTGGTGAACACCTTAGCTGACTGAAGTAGTTCAAAAGCTGAAGACATCAGCGGGAGTGGGTGGCGGTTTTTCACCGTAATGTCATTTAATGCGCTGTAGTCAATGCACGGTCTTAGAGACCCATCCTTCTTCCCCACAAAGAAGATTCCTGCACCCGTGGGTGAAGAAGAGGGACGGATTATCCCCACTTTCAGTGAGGAGGAGATGTAGTCATCCATGGCCGCCCGCTCTGGTCCTGAGATAGAATATAAGCGCTCCCTAGGGATGGGTGCGCCAGGTAACAGGTCGATGGCACAGTCAAACGGACGATGAGGAGGCAATGATAGTGCTTTGGTTTTGTTAAAAACCTCTTTAATGTCATTGTAGCAAGAGGGGACCTTGGAAAGGTCAGGAAAGTCTGAGCTACTATCAGCCACTGCAACAGTACGTGGAGCTTTACATGACTGTTCACAATTCTCTCCCCATCCCTTAATTTGTCCTGAACACCAGTCTATATGTGGGTTGTGTGTTTTTAACCAGGGAAACCCCAAAATCAGCGGATGCAGAATCGAACAGATGAAATTGCATCATTTCCACATGATTATTGTCAATAGTCACTTGCATGGGTTCTGTACAGTCAGTGACTCTACACATAAGTCTGCCGTCTAGGGCACTGGAATTAACGGGATGTTTGAGCGGAACAGTCTTAATATTGAGACGTTTCGCTAGACCCCAGTCTATGAGACTTTCATCAGCCCCAGAGTCAATTAAGGCCCCCATAGTGTGTGTCTGACTATTGGCAGTGATATCTACCTGGGTGAGTGTGCGAGGAGGATAATCAGATGAAATGTTGCTCACCAACACCCTCCTCATGGTTGGTGAGCATGCCCTTTTCCCGGACATGTCGCCTGCTGGTGTCCCATTTGACCACAATAGAAGCAGCATCCCTCCTGCAGGTGGCGCCGTCATTCCTCTGGAGAAATCCTCGTTCTTCCGAGCTGCATAGGTTCCTCCGGTGCCTGTGGTGGCGCTGTCACTGCTGGGCCTGATGAAGAGGCGAACAAGGAATCCCATAAGGACTGCCTACCCAGAGAGCGCCCCTGGTGGCTGGGAGGTCTTGTTGCGACTCAGCGTCGTTCTCTCTCTCTTTCCCTGATGCGATTGTCAATTCGGAGAGACGTGGTAACTCTAATGGAGCCAGGTGATCTTTAATCGTCTCTGAGAGTCCATTGCGGAAGGCATCTATTAATGCTGGAGTGTTCCAGCCACTGTCTATGGCACGGAACTCTATGGCATAATCTACTACAGGCCTTGAGTGCTGTTTGAGCTGCATGAGAGCCCGAGTGGCGTCACCGGTAGGTGAGGTAATATCAAATATGCGGCTCATAGTGTCTTTGAACGCTATGAAGGATCTACAGATATTGGAATGTCTAGACCACTCTGCAGTGGCCCATGCGGCAGCTCTGCCGGTTAAGTGGGAGATCATAAACGCTATCTTAGCCTCATCAGATACAAAAGCTGCTGGATTAAGTTGGTAATGTAAATCACACTGGACTAAGAAGGCTCTGCAGATGCTCGATTCTCCTGAGTATTTCTCCGGTGCTGCCAACCGCAGTGGAACAGGAGAGGCATGATTCACAGCAGGATTGGCATCAGGTGGAGGAGCAGGAATCGGAGCTGTGGGAGCTGCCTCCAGATGAGAGAGAAGCCTGTGGAGCTGTGTTGCCAGATGGTTCACCTGTGAAGTGACGGAGGTCTGGAAACCCTCCTGGCGATCTGAAAGCTCCTTGACTCCTTGGCTAATATTCTTTAGCTGCTCCTGGTGTTGATGGATGACGTTACCCTGTATGGACAGGGCGGTCTGCAGCGTCTTGGGGTTGGCTGAGTCCATATTTTGGTCAGTTCGTTCTGTTAGGAACCGTGACTCACTGATATGAGGACTCAATTGCACAACCCGGAGACGAAAAGGTTTGAAGAAAAATAAACTTTAATGGATCAAAAACAAAGAAACACTCTTTACAGAGGGAGTGACAAAACGGTCACAAAACAAAACGCTCCCATGGAGGATATCACAAAAGGTACTTGGTCTCTCTATGGCTGCTTGGATCTGACTTCTTGGCATGACGAACAAGACGAACTGACAACAGACAAGGGGAGACAGGACAATATATACAAGAGGTAAGTGGGAACAGGTGGAAACAATCAGGGGCGGGGCAGACGCTGACGATGGCGGGAAACAAGAACCAAGGAAGTAAAGGCACCTGGAATGAGACAAGGAGTATAAAATAAAACAGGAAGTGAAACAAACAAAACAAACATGAACGTGACAAATACATAACAAACTAACATAATCGACGGGACACAACACTATCTGTATGATCTTGTGAGCACCTGCTACTATGAGAAGTGAGATAAGATGATTTAAATATGAACAGATACATTCATTTAGTTACTGAAGTTAAACTCGAACTGAAGCAACAGGTGAACAAGACAGGCCAAACCTGCAGGTGGAGATCTCAGGGAAAGAGTCTCAAAAGTTCCCGTAAATGAAAAAAGAAAGAAAGACCCTCACATGAGGCATTTTCTAGGTATAAGCAGCGTAATTCTCGAGATAAATGACTATAGGAAGATAGCACAAACAGTCAGTTTGTGTTATAACAACGACCCTGCAGAGAGCGTTTCCATTACGGCCTCATCCACCCTGAGCATTCCAAACCCGATTTCCAGTCCGTGGTAAACAACTCCTTGATTTAACAGACGACCCGCCTGGCACAAACAGCACAAATGTTCACATATTTTCGGAGGTAGGCTTTATTTTCGTAGTGTAGTATTCCATCACGGATTGGGGAGAGTCGAAAATCCTTGTCTCACTGTCGAAAGTGATCCGCAATCCTGCCGGGTAAAGGAGCCCATATCTGACGTCTGCCTTGCGAGGCACAGCCTTCACCTCATTATATGCCGCTCTGCGCTTGTCCAAATCTGCGCTGTAGTCAGGGAATATGAAAATATGTGTGCCACCCAGCACTAGCCTGCCTTTCTGACGTGAGAGTTTCAGTATTTCCTTTTTCACTTGAAAAAGATGAACTTTACATAGGAAGGAGCGTGGGCGCCCTCCGTCTTTAGGTCAGGAAGCGGGTACACGGTGAGCACGGTCAAGTACCGGTGCTTTCTCCAGCCCGCCGGTCCGGTAAACAATTTGTGAAGCATGTTAGAGATGAAAGTAGTAGGGTTGCCTTGTTCAACACCTTCTGGTATTCCAACAATACGTAGATTGCAACGTCTCCCTCTATTCTCCAGGTCGTCCTTTTTCAATTGTAATTTAGCGTTGTCTTTAGCTAGTTGAGTACTGCGGGCTTCCAGAGAATCAATCCGGGCGGCCAGGGTGTTTAAACCTTCCTCATGATCAGCAAGTTGAGTCTTACATTCATCCAATTCAGCTCTTACTGGGGCAAGCTGAATGTCTGTCTTGAGCGAGGAAACTTCATCTTGAATCACTTCCCTTACAATTCTGCGGATGTCCTCAAGCATGTTGTTGCGTTGATCATTAGCCTCAACCGTGCTACTGGTTAAGCTAGCAGTCGTCTTGTTCACCTTTGGAGGCATGATAGCTGCACATATCCAATAGTAGACCACATATAGCTTTCATTTTAAAATGGGTCAAGTTTTGGTCGAATTAGAACAAAAAATAGCAGGATGTTAATGGATTTATTATGAAGTATCAGGAACCTGTTAGACTCCATTAGACGCCCCAAGCGGTTTTCCGCCCTACTATTCTTAAAACGTTTTCAGCCGGAAGTTTTATTTTGTTGGTCCCAGAATGTTCTTCTGACAGTTAGGATAACGTTCTCTAAAAACATTCTTAAAATGCTTGGTAATAACCTTTTTTAAATGTTTTTGATAACATTGTTAGAACATTATGCCCTACTATTCTTAAAACGTTTTCAGTTGCAAGTTAGATTTTCTTATGTTGCCAGAATGTAATTATTTAGAGTAGGATAACGTGCTTTATCGTTCTGATTTATCAGAGAGTCTTTTTAAAAAAAAAAGCTGCAACAATCCGGCAGGGAATGAGTGCAGGCTGCAGGCTTTCATAGTGTGGCTGGTGAGCAGGTTGCAGGTGTGGTTGATTGGAGATTGGGAGAGAGACACACACACAGTAGAAACAAACACATACAAACACTAACAGGGGTTTCAGGGACGGGCAGTGACAGTCGACCCGTTTTTTTATATGTCTGTTGGTCTCAAATCTTAATGGTACAATAACGATTTGTATCCACTAACAGCGGACACTGTTTATACGCAGCCCTCACAAACCACACACGGCCAGATAGCTTATCTAACTGTTAGAACCTACGTACGAGACACAACCTTTATAGTCAGAAAAAAAGTGTGATTATTTTTTGATATTTTACACATACCTTAGTGTGATTATAAGAGCATGTGACTGAATATTGGCATGCAAATTCGTTTTTATACGTCCTATTCATTGTCTCAATGCACTCATATGGCCATTATGCAAATGCACCAAATCGGCTGCCGGAGGAGAGTATACCAACGTTAATCGGCGATACTCCTGGCGACTAAAAGTGGCTTTTGTCATGATAAAAATAAACCTAATTGATTTTCTAAGTGTTATTCTATCAATATAACAATAGAGACATGTGCATAAACAACAAAAAAATTGCAGCTGACATTTTTTTTAAGTATAGTAGGGCATAATGTTCGAACAATGTTATCAAAAACATCTTAAGAAAGTTATCACCAAAAATCTAAGAATGTTTTTAGAGAACGTTATCCTACCTTTCAGAAGAACTTTCTGGGAACCAAATTCAAATCGCACTGAAAACGTTTTAAGAATAGTAGGGCACAATGTTATCAAAAACATCTTAAGAAGGTTATCAAAAACATCTTAAAGGTCTCATGTCATGGCCATTTCTACTGATCATAATTCCATTGTTGAGGTCTACTAGAATAGATTTAAATTGTGCAATTTTCCAAACTCACATTGGTTTCTCATACAGCATCTCATATAGTGTGTGTATTCACCAGGTGTTTTGTCAGAGCCTGAGAAGTGCAATTCAACATCTGGCTCCAGTCCAGCAGGTGGAGACAGGGAGCCTAGGGTCTGTGATTCCACTGAGGATGTGGCTCAAAGGAAGAGTGTGAGCCTCCTATGTAATGGGCTTAATGCAACGCACCTGTGAATGCACACTCGCAGCAGAGGACACCAATTCGCTGTGAGAGAGGAGAGTCAAAGATTCGACCAAGAGGCTGCTGGTTTTCAACCTAAATGATGCATCAAGAGGCTAACAAGAGGCTGAATGAAGCAAAAAGGAATCTGCAATCACTCAAATAAAGAGGAAAGATTCAAATTTGAGTTGTCCCATGTGTCCTTTTGGAGTGAATCAAGCCATTTTCAAGTTTAGGCAGAAGTCAATCAAACAAACCAAATGACAACTTGACAGTTGAAAACCATTGCCAAGCAATAAGGACTAAAGGATCAAGAGCCTGGAAAATAAACCAAACTGTCTGCAGTAACCACACACCTCAACAAAATGGCGGAGGAAAAGTGTCAAGCAGCTCAAGCAGGAGAGGACAATGGCTAAAGGTGCATTCACAAAAGTAGCTAACTTTCTTAGCAGAGGAGCACGAAGCATGACTGAAACTGAGCTTCGGGAGGAATTCAAAAAGCTCACTTTGATGGGAAGAAATGTCAGTGAAGCAAATGATGACTTTCGGAGTGGCCTACTCGCAGACATAGAAGCCAGCACTGCTGAAGAGGTGGAAGAAGCTTAGCCAGCAACAGGAGGTTGACATGGAAAAAACTATCGATGAAAGTGAAATCAGAATGAATTAAGTGAGAATAATTATTCAAACAAACCTGTGGTCTCGTTATGGGCAAAAGGAGCTGGAAACCTCAATCCAGGAAGCAGGAACGGCTTGTGATAATGCTGCTGAAACATCTAATCGGGATGGTTATGAGATGCAGTTGGTTTTCATGGAGAAGCTGGTCAAGGAAGCAAGTAAAAGCCTAGCATCTTGGGAACTGTGGATTCCAGAGACTGTAAAAGCTAATCTAGAAGGCAGGGTCAAAGACTTAAAGTCAATGAATAACAAGCTTGAAGCAAGGAGAGCAGAGTTTGTGTTTGCACAAAGAAATTCAGAGGAAGAAAAGAGTGCTGCATATCTGCAACGGCTGCTTCATCAACCCCACATGCAGCAAACACCACGCCCTTGGTGAGAATTAAACCAATTAGTCTGCCCAAATTTCATGGCTGTAAAAGAGATGTCCACAGATGGAGGAGAGACTGGGAGAGCCTGCAAAGACAGGGAGAACCAACAGGCTCGAGTGAAGTCAAAAAGATTCAGCTTTTGGACACCATGCATGAGAAAATCTCAAGAAACCTCAGACTTTCAACATACAATACAGCAGAGAACATCTTTAGAGTGCTTGAAAATAGATATGGGAATAAGTCTACAATTGCAATAGAAATAATTGAAGAGCTTGAGAAAATTCCTGTTTTAAGAGCAGATCAACCAAGAAGAGTCATCGACTTAATCCAAACTGTGGAGAAAGCACTGGCAGACCTGACAGAGCTTGGAAGGACAGATGCCATCAAGAACCCACTGGTCACTAGGTCCATAGAGAGCAAGCTCTATGGAAGCTGCCGGATCCTGTAAAGAAGGATTGGCTCGTCTTCATGGTAAATCCCAGCAATAGAGTCACCCCTAAGAACCATTTTGACAGTCTCCTCGAGTTTCTGAAGACACAAGAAGATATCTTGGAAAAACTGGAGTAACTGAAAAGTCAGAGAAACCGGAAAGGAAGTTTGAAAGAAAATATTCCTCAACACGTTCCACCAGGAGAGACGGACGTTGTATTGTCTGTGGAGAAGAAAGGCATGAAGAGAAACCATTCTTTTGCATGCAGTTCAAGAGCCTAAATCTGGTCGAAAAGCTAGATGCTGTGAAGAGATTGGGAGCTTGTAAGAGGTGTTTGAGATGTCATGAAGAAGGACATGAATGTGTAAACACCTACCTCTGCAGGAAAGGAGAATGCAAGAAGGGGAGCTCTTCAGACCACCACCTGTTCCTCTGTCCTAAAGGAGAGTACAGAGAACGTGAGCTGGACAAAGGTGGGAAAGACTTGAAGAAAAGACCCAAACTCACAGAAGAGCAAGTGAAATGTATTGCTGTATTGCTCTCCCGAAATGGCAGAACAATGCAAGAACGCCTTTTCCAATATGACTGTAATAACAAACTGCAATGAAAAGGACCGGTCTGTGCTGATGGAAGGAAATAGACATGGCGAGATACAAGTTATCATGATGCTGCTGGAAGTTACTGCAAATTCAGGTCAGAAAGTTGGAACCCTGATAGATTTAGCATCAGACCCCAACTACATAACCCACAGAGCCGCCAACTGGTTAAACCTGGAAAGTGAAAAAATCACATTGGTTGTCCATGGAGTTGGAGGAATGACAATGAGGGTGAACAGCAGGAGATATTTCCTCAGAGTTAGAGTCAAGACACCCAGAGGTACAGAAAAAGCGCACCAACTTGTTTGTTATGGCCTCAATGAAATAGCCAACGTGCAAAGAGTCATCGAACCTGAATAGCTGAAGAAGTTCGTTCCAGAAGTCAAACTTGAGGATTTAAAAAGACCAGAAAACATTGAGCTACTTATCAGCCACCGAGAAGGTAGACTGGTCCCACAGAGGGTGAAGATTGTCGGAGACCTCGTTTTATGGGACAGCCCACTGGGTAAAACTGTGGCTGGAGCTCACCCTGATCTCTTTAGGAAGTGGAGATGACAACACATAAGTCTGAAACACACTTTGCTTGCTCCATGCGTATGGCCGCAGTGAAACACGAGGAAATCATCGGAGCTGAAGAGATTCAGACTGAAACAAAAAGCACAGCTGGTGACAGAGAGTTTCTGGATTGGTGGAAGTGGGACAGTATTGGAGCAGCCTGTGAACCAACATGTGGAGGATGTCGATGTGGTCATTGTCAGCCTGGAGGAAAGGAAATTACATTGGGATACAAAGTACCCTTGGATCGAGGACCCAATCTCTCTTCCCAACAACAGGACTGCAGTGGAAGCAACTTTTCTGAGGACAGAAAAACAACTCAAGAGGGAGCCAGATTGGCAAGCTGCTTACAAGGCACAGGTACATGAAATGGTGGAAAGAGGAGCAGCAAAGAAACTCACTAAAGAGAAAGGACCTTCCTTTCTGAAAATGCCAGTGGAGGAGTGGCCAAAGAAGTCAGCCAAGGAGGTTGCGGCAAATGCAAAAGAGGGCATCAATAAAATCCAAAGGAAAACATTCACAGCAGCACTCACCAGAGCTCAGGCAAAGATGAAGCATCCTGATGGTAAAGAACCTGCAACCCTTATAAAACCCTGTGAGAGTGGGAAAGAGACTCAAACCCGAAGGATACCAGCTGACTCAGGTATAGGGCAACTGATTGATGTGAAGAAATTCAGCAGCTTGGATAAAGTGGTCCGAGTTGTTGCCTGGGTGCTGAGAGCTGCTAAGGAGTGGAAGAGGAGGACGATGAACCCAACTCCCCACGGGTCAAAGTGGGAGGTAATTCCTTCACAAGAAGAGAGAGAGTTGAGAACTAAGACAACTATGCTCTCTGTTGGAGAATGTGAAGATGCACTCAGACATATTTTCCTTTCAGCCCAGGAAGGAGTAACATTTAAAGACATTACTCTCAGCAGGTTGGTTGTGTATAAGGAGGAAGAGTCGGGACTCTTAGTATGTGGAGGAAGGATCCAATACTTCAACTTACAAAGTTGTAGTACCAATCCTACCTTATGACTATGAGGCATGGATATCCACACTTCTTGCTCAAAAGGCCCACCGAGCAAACCATGAGGAAATAGCAGGAACACTCCTACAGATGAGAAAGAAAGCCTGGGTTGTCAAAGGCAGAAGATTGGCTAGAAAGGTGGTTGACAGCCGCGTCATATGCAGAAAGGCCAGAGGAAGGAAGTGCAAGCAAATCATGAGTGACCTGCCATCAGAGCGGACAAATCCAGCAAGACCCATTGAATACACAACTGTGGACCTGTTTGGACCATATGAGGTGAGGTACCAAGTGAGGAAAAAAGTAAGGCTAAAAGTATTGGGCATTGTCTTCTGCTGTATGGCATCCAGAGCAATATGTAGATGTTGTTGGAGACCAGTCAGCTGAAGGCTTCCTACTGGCCTACAAAAGATTCACTGCATTGAGGGGACATCCGAAGAAAATGTGGTCAGATCCCGGAAGCAACTTTGTAGGAGCCAGACCTGCCCTGAAGGAGCTCTACATGTTTCTGGACTGCTTAGGAAAATCTGAGCTGGAGGATGAAGCTACCAAACATGGAACAGAGTGGAGCTGGAAAATTCATCCTGCATACTGTAGTGGCAATTTCTTTACTTTACCTTATATGCTAAAACCTGCATTCACTGAACACGGGAAATTACAGTCCTCCCGTCCTCTCGAGTGGCATGATGAGGTTCACATAAAACACGGTTAATGTATTATATTATTGAGGTAGAATTGTCCGGTGCTACACAAAAAACATTCGGGGCAGACCAAAATATTATTTTACCAACAATGTGGAATTTATTGGCTTCATATTACACAGATTATGCACAGCGGGAGCAGCAATAACCGTCAAATAATAATTCAGACAGGGGAGCTCCGCACCCCCTGCGTGCCACTAGGGGGTGCTGCAGCACCCTCAGCACCCCCCTTCCCGTGCCCATGGGCCCATGTATTCCGGGACAACAGCGGGATAAACAACAGCGGGATAAACAAACCCTCTGCCCTAGGGCAGAGGTGCCCAGTACGTCGACCGCGGTCGACCGGTCGACCGCGGGGGCAATGCTGGTAGATCGCGAGCCATTCATAAAAATAAAAAAATCCAGCTCCGTTAAAATAATCAAAACATGTTTTGATCCCTCCTCCCTTGGCCTCCCTGGCACTTAATTCAGGAGTTTACTTGATTGACAGAAAAAGCGACCTATCGCTTTCCAGTCTGTTAACCCAGAATGCAAAGCGATACAAAATCAGTCAAGTGCTGGGAAAATTCAAATTAAGTTAAAGAGACAAGAGACAAACAACAAAATGAGTGCGGGACCGAGCAAAAAGCTAAAGATATACCACTTCCACCCAGAATGGGAGGAAGAATATTTTTTCAAAGGTTATTATGTAACGTGGCAAGCGTCGCTCTGCCAAAGAAAGGTAACATGGAGAGGCATTATCGGAGTGTTCACCATGCATATGACAGCGACTTCCCTCCAAGTAGCGAGTTGAGAAAGAGAAAGGTCATGTATTATTGCTACAAAAACATTATCTTGCATTCTTAGTGTCGCCAACTCGTTTCTAATATGCAAAAAGACAAACAAATGCATCTATGGTTGGTGTATTTTCGACCTTTCCAATGCAGACGAGATCTCTCTCCCCCGTCTGTGTGCGAGGGGGCGGGGCAGTTTACACACGCGGCTGCTACATGCAGCAACACACGGAGGCGGAGAGAAGCGCTCCAAGGTGTTACCCGTCTTGAGGTGGACAATGCTCCTTGCCAAGAGTGTTTAGCATGTGAGGGTGGTAACACGAGCAATTTGTCTAAACATTTATCAAAAGTGCACCACATTCAGACGGAGAAATGCACCGGTCTCGACTGTCTTTCTAGTCAACACACTCTCACTCCCTCCAAACGTCCAGGAGCGACGTTTGGTCAGTGTCCGTGGCGTCCAGTTGTGACGCTCCTAGGCTCCTTCAGCGTCATAAAGGGACGCAAATAGCTTTCAACTGATTGCAATGTATTCCCATCTGCGGCGGGATTTGACGCTCATGAAGCACGGCATTCGTTTGTGTCGGCTGCCCTTAAAGGCAATGTGAGCGTCCATTCCCATTGGATAACGGAGAATTGTACACCCGGAAGTAAGTATTCCTCTTACTGTCGATTGATTTTACAGTGATATCTGCACTACTCATCGACTAAAAAACACCAGATTATCCTTGTTAATTACACAACATTGATTGGTTTAAATTGTGTGCAATGCCTTTGTATTTTTCCCCTTCAATTCGGAGAAACAAATATTTTTTCGGAGTAAAGGATGGCAGAAGACATACACTACCCAGAATCCCCAGCTATCGTTTGGACTACACCATGTGCTCTGTTTGAAAAACCCCGTTTTTTTTCACCATTCATTCCAATGGCTGGCGTCTATGTCACGTGATCTTCAAATTTCTCCCTGCAGAAAAAGAAAACATGGCCGAACTTCGTTTTATTCTCGGTGGAAAATGCCTATTTAAAAGTTAGTTTGGCCATTAAAATGCGTTTTGATGTCATTTGATGCGAGAAATATGAGTTGTTATTTCAGATTATGTGTGCAGTGGATGTACATGATCTTTAGTTTGCTAGTTATTACGAAGATTACTTCAGGAAATCGCAACGTTTTCATTGTTACCAAGGTGGTTGCTAGGGACACTGCTATCGATATTATTTCTGTTATGTTGTGTAACTGTTTAATGGTATTATCTTTATTGCTACCCCCTTCGCCGTCAATGTATAGTGTTGGTCCACAGCGCAAACATATTAGTTTAATAAAATCCGCATCTAAACATAGCCTACGTTATTTTCCCCTGTGCAATTCCAGTCTCACATCTCACAGCACATCGTCATTAACAAATACCGGAAACAGACCGAAAACATTTTTAAAAAATAAAATAATACTTTATCTGCCGTAGTTCTGTATTTATAGAGCCCTGATGAGAAGACTTCTAGACAAACATGAGGAACTGAAAACGTGACGTGGATCATAAATATATCAGCCATTAAACAACATCTTACATTTCTTTTCACACAATACGTCTCCTTGCAGTATCACACTCATCACACTAATTAGGCTGACTTTTATATTTGATCCAATTGGTAGATAGGCTGTATTTACACCATAAAGGTGCACAGCTGATATAAAGGGACACCTAGTGGTTAAAGCATGTTATTGAATTTCATTATTTTTATTATTAGATATTAATAGGATCCCTATAAAGTATATTCATTACTCGTTATTCTCTACTAATAGTTCATTAAAGACTGTATATAATGACTATTTTGCACATCCCTTTCAAGATTTCAAGATTTTCTAAGGTTTATTGACATATCATATAGGCCTACACAACTGTGGTGTAGTTCTGCACTGAATGAAAAACTTTCAAGGTCGCAGGTTCCTCAATAGTGCATTACAAGACATCTATCAATATTTGTGCATACCTCCAGCAATGTTAACTATGTTGAAGCACTTATTTTAACTGATATGATACATGATGTATTATACTCTTATAAGATGTATGTAGATATTTCATCTCCGGTCTTGTCAGGTATTGAACAATCAATAAATAAAGAACACAGAATTGTTAAATATAAAACACAGAATTTGTGTGATTATACTAAATGATTTACAAATACACACAACTGCATATTTACAACTGTTACACATGCTGATGTAACGCAAATGTTCCAACTTGGGATCAATGAAGTACATCTTATCTTAAAGGTGGGGTAGGTAAGTTTGAGAAACCGGCTCGAGATCGTTTGAATTTGAAAATACACAACCGGAGAAAATCTGCCACTTCCTTATAGAGCCCCTCCTCCAACACACACGAACGCGCACATGACCAATGAGGGCACGAGATAAGTTTGTGCCCCGATGGAAGGCTGACAGGCAGGTAGGCCATGGTTGTACTTTTTACAGTATTACGGCTTCTACAGATGACATTTTTTAATGGATTTTTTGTCAAAGCACTTCAGATATTCATTGCTATCGGGATGTTAAGAGCATTCCATGGAATATAACAAAAAGTGTATCTCGAGCTGGTTTCTGAAACTTACCTACCCCACCTTTAAGCTGACCGATGGCTACTGCCATATTTGCAAAATTTGCCTCTGAACCTTGACAAGTGCATGTTTCAGGCTCATCAATTAATGTAATGTAATGTCATGTTATCAATTAACAACAGGAGGGGTCACAAACATAAGACCAGCTGTTAAATAAAGCTCTTCTGACCTTAGCTGGCATGTGGGTATATATATTAATGCTGCCCATTATGGGCACAAGCAATTTTCACCCATTTATTAATTATATGTTTTAAATTTGAGTGTTTCCTGTCCCCTAAACCTCCAGGGATGTACACAGTTTAATACTGGCAACTTCTTATTATGGGAAATACGAAAACGTCTTTTAAAACTACAACTCCCAGTAGAGACGTGCCATAGATAGAGAACATGTTGCGAAACAGAATAGCCAGCATGTGTAGTTCTGGGGACGGGGTGGGGGAGGGGGGACGCGGTGGACCCGTTCAAATCCAGTTTTGGACAGTCTGCTGTGGTTCCATCCCATTTCAAGTGCTGTTCGAGAATCGGCGTAACCCTCGGAGCACACTCTCCAATCACAGAGCTTGAGGACTATCACGGGGTTTGTCAAACAGAGCACATGGTGTAGTCCAAACGATAGCTGGGGATTCTGGGTAGTGTAGTGTCTTCTGCCATCCTTTACTCCGAAAAAATATTTGTTTTCCGAATCGAAGGGGAAAAATACAAAAGCATTGCACACAATTTAAACCAATCAATGTTGTGTAATTAACAAGGATAATCTGGTGTTTTTTAGTCGATGAGTAGTGCAGATATCACTGTAAAATCAATCGACAGTAAGAGGAATACTTACTTCCGGGTGTACAATTCTCCGTTATCCAATGGGAATGGACGCTCACATTGCCTTTAAGGGCAGCCGACACAAACGAATGCCGTGCTTCCATGAGTGTCAAATCCCGACGCAGATGGGAATACATTGCAATCAGTTGAAAGCTATTTGCGTCCCTTTATGACGCTGAAGGAGCCTAGGAGCGTCACAACTGCACGCCACGGACACTGACCAAACGTCGCTCCTGGACGCTTAGGGAGTGAGTGTGTTGTTCTAATAGCCCTGTAGCCCCCCCATACATGAGTAACTTTTCCACGTCAGGTCTTATTATGTATGCTAGCAGCAACACACGGAGTTAACACAATTATACAAACATGGGTTAATGATTAGAGGTAACAGAGTTACTCTTTATTTTGTGAAAGTTCCAGCTATTCTGTTTACAGTTCTGTCATCAGATTATTTAATACGATTTGTTAAAACATTGTTGTTTCTTTTGATGTGAAATATTATTTATTTTATTTAAATAAAAAGCAATGTTAATTTTGTTCACAATTTGTTAAGTTAATTTAATAATATATGTATTTTTGAATCAAGTATTCATCTTTATTGTCTTCATTGTTAGTTTCCACATGCCTAAAACAACCTCAAGCTAAATCTAAAAGTTGATGGCTAAATAAGAGTGCTTGAGAAATTGTGCAAGGCATACAGTAATAGTCCGAATGGTCGATTAATCGTTTCATTAATCGATAGATTAATCGATTATCAAATTAGTCATTTGTTGCAGCCCTATTGTAGTTATCCCATGTATAAATAAAACGTGTTATTCAGCAACCCTTGCAATTTGGGATTTTATTTTTGGTTGGTAGACCTCGGTGAGCTGGTCATTTCAAAAGTAGCTCACCAGCCAAAAAAGTGTGGGCACCCCTGCCCTAGGGGACCAAGCAGGTGTTTGGGGGACACACCTCAGTAATGCCTTCGCAGAATGCTGGCCGCTCACAATACCGAGGGAGAGGCATAGGAGGTTTTCCGAGGCAGAGGACGAGAAGCAAGACCTTCAAACGACGAAAGATGTTTCAAGTGTGGCAGTGTTGAACATTGGATCCGGGACTGCCCACAGAATACTGGCAGCGGAGGCAGAGGGGGACAGCAAGGACGGGGCCATTCACAATCAGACTGAAATACACCAGATCGGGAGGAAGGGGCCCAATCGAGCGAGACGGAAATTCAGCCTGCAGCATCTGAACAGGGAAGTGACACACATACACACACATCATGCTATTGAGTAATTGGAAAATGTAGAAGACATGTCTGTGGTTAAAGAAGGTACATATTTGAAATATGACAGTGAAACAGCATTTAAGAAATGTCCCACACCAACTTTAGCTATAATGGGTGTTGATGTTACATTTTTGGTTGATTCTGGGGTTACACATGCTGTGGTAAAAATGGCAGATTTGCCTGATTGCAAATTTAGTGGTAGATTTATTCACTCAATAGGAGCGGCTGGGGTAACTGTGAAGGAGAAGTTTTCTGTACCACTTCAGTGTAAAGATAACGGTAATGACAGTCATCCATTTCCCACATCAGTCAAAAACAGTTTTCTTTTATCATCTGTCTGCCCAATAAATTTACTGGGCAGAGATCTGATTCTCCGGTTCGGCTTGGACCTCATTTTTCCACAAATGAGGGTCTTAAAGTCCGACAGCCATCTCCTACGATGGTTCAAAAACTCTCATTTGATGATGGAGATCTGTTGAATGTGTATCAATGGCTGCTGACATATCCTGATTCTCAGGCGTTGTTGCGTTTGACTGATCAACGTGTTTTTCCACCTGCTGTGTTCATGGAAGCTTCTCATTTGCATTGTACTGCTAACGTTGTTGATGATCCGTGTAAATACTATGAGGAGAGTTTTCTGCTGGAATGTTTGAATGATGAGCTCATGCTTAAAACTATGTATTGGAGTTTTCTGCGCAGCGCTGTTTCTGTTACACCCACACAACACAAGCTGTATCAAATCCCAGGGGCGGTCCCACACATTTCACTAGCTAGGGGCCCCACTGATAGATGGAGGGATTTGGGTCCAATCGTTAAAGACTGGGAATCTAGTACTGATTGGACTAGCACAGACGACCCGTTGATTAAGTATTCCTCATCACATGACGTGTTTAAATACAGCATCGACTGGCCAGTTCATGTACTGCGTTCTCTGATTCTCACAGGCAATGATGACTATGTTAACCCCGTTCCTGGCCCATCTGGCCCAGAGTTCTCATTTTTCAGTCATATCTCTGAGCTCCCTGACGCGCTAAAAACAGTGCCTCGAACACTGTGGGCAGCCCACAAATATGATGTAGGTTTGATTCGCTCTGCGGAGCCTGTAGTTATCACTCCTAAGTCCACGTTCCTTCCAAATCAACCCCAGTACCCATTGAAACATGAAGCTGTTGATGGCATTCGGCCAGTGTTTACATCTCTGCTTAAACAAGGGGTCATTATTCCGTGTAACGATTCCCCGGTACGCACTCCAGTGTTTCCTGTCAAAAAGATCAGAGACAAACCTCCTGACGAGTGGAGATTTGTCATAGATCTGTCAAATGCATTTTTCAGTGTCCCTGTACAGCCAATTCTGTTTTGCATTTGAATATGATGGTAAACCTTACACATTCACACGTTTGTGTCAAGGCCTTTGCCTGAAGACGGTGACGAACACGACTGTGTTGCCGAACTTCTCATTGTGTGTACACCTAGACCGGACTTAAAAGACGTTCCTCTGACCAACGCTGACCTCATTTTGTATGTTGATGGGTCTGCCTCTCGCGACCAAGGGGGCACTAATCGGGTGGGTTTTTCTGTTGTTTCAGATTCTGCTGTACTCCGTTCCGGCCCACTCCCATGCTACCTCTCAGCACAAGCAGCAGAGCTCATCGCACTAACTGAAGCCTGCACATTTGCAGAAAGCAAAACTGTGACTATTTACACTGACTCACGTTATGCTTTCGGGGTAGTACACAATTTTGGGGCTATTTGGAAGTGTAGATAATTTCTGAAATCTGATGGCAAACCAGTACTTAACCATGTACTGGATACAGGCTTACTAGACGTCATTCTGCTCCCATCTGAGGTTGCAGTCTGTGAATGTGCCGCACACGCAAGAGCAGTACAGACCCAATTTCCCTAGAAAATGCGTCTGCTGACTCAGCCGCAAAGGCAGCTGCCCTGATTCCTCTCGCACCTCACGCACACTCATTTGTTAAAATCCCTGTCTCCTCCTTCACTGACAAAATGTCATCACTGACTTCCATGCAGCAGCTAGCTACGCCAGTTGAGAAGGCTCAATGGAAGGCTGCTGGGGCTGTTTTTGACCCAACCTCCAGCATCTGGGTTGGTCCAAATTCCAATCCATGTCTCCCAAGACATTTCTTCCCTCATTTCGCTAAGTTGACACATGGGTTGGATCATGTGTCAAAAGGAGGGATGTTAGAGGCTATCAATCAGGAGTGGTTCACAAGGGGGTTCACAGTAACAGCTCAAAAGCACTGTGAAGCATGCTTAATTTGCATTACACACAATTCTGGTTGACCAGTAAAGGTTACAGGACCCGGAGCACATCCACCTCCCACCAGGCCATTTGAGCACCTAATGCTGGATTTCATTGAGCTTAGCCCATCAGAGGGTAAGAAGCACTGTCTGGTGGTGGTCGACATGTGGTCCAAATGGGTTGAAGCTTTCCTAGGCACAGACAGCAAATGCTGTGGCAAAGGCACTACTGAGGGAAATCATTCCTAGATGGGGACTACCAGACAAAATTTCTAGCGACAACGGTTCACATTTTGCTAATGAGGCCATTGCCCATATAGGAGAATACATGGGCGTGGGGGTGCGGTGGAAAGAGAGAACGGCACAATAAAAAACAAGCTAGCACAATGCTGTGCAGACACAGGTCTGTCATGGACACAGGCTCTGCCCATTGTGCTGATGTACATGCGGATGCGGAAATGAACACGGAGCCAACTCAGCCCATTTGAAATCCTTTTTGGTGCTCCTCCACAGATTGGACTCAAGGCTCCAGGATGTCCTCTTCCCTCCACAACTTTGTGTGAGGATGCTATGTTGTCATATTGTGTTAACCTGTCATCCACTTTAGCAGACATTCAACGTCAGGTAGCCGCAGCCTTACCTACCCCTGCCACTGGTCCACTCCACCATTTCCAACCCGGCGACTTCGTGCTGGTCAAGGATTTCCGGAGAAAGAGCTGGAAATCCGATCGTTGGCAAGGTCCCTACCAGGTGCTTCTCGTCACCCGGTCAAGGTCGCCGAGAGAGCCACGTGGGTCCACGTCAGCCACTGCAAGGTCGTAGTCACAGGAAAGGAGAAACGGTAGAAGCAGACGACAACAAGTGACGTGCCAAGTCACCAACGGAAGAAGCAGACGACAACAAGTGACGTGCCAAGTCACCACCAGCACCACACTCACACTACACACAAGGTGTCACGAGCGAGTGCCAGCTGAGCGGTTTCATATGCCTATGGTTCCTCGTTTGTGTTATCGGTGTGCAGAGTCTGACTGTCCTTGTCACAAAATCAAGGGAACACACACACACACACACACACACCAGATGGAGCATCCACCTCGTGATGAGGGCTCGCCTGGAAAGACGACAACGCAACCGTGAGCAATGTGGAAAGTGCGGATACTACTGGAGAGCCTGGACAATCATAGAATGGTTCCTCTGCATATTTGCCATGATAGTTGTGTTAGGACTAGTCCTATATTTCATTATCCCAATACTGAAGAAGTGCGTTTCCAGCATGGTATCCACGGCTTTCGTTCATTATGCTGCTATTCCACGACACGACAATCCTACTTTGCGCCACAGCTACGAGGATCTTATACCACCTTGTACATCCACTGTTCGTGAGCTAGAATCAGAAGAGTCTGATTTCGACACTACAATATAATCCATGTGAATCGAGTGTACCCTCCTCTTATGCTTACATTATATTGGAGTCTGTCCTCCACAAAAACAGCCAGTTTTCTATGATATATTTGTGATGTGTTTACTTAAGCCAGCGATGGAGTGTATTCATTGATGTGTTATATCAGTCTATCCTGTCATTTGTTATTTTGTTTATGATTGATCAAGTATGATCAAAAGGGGACAATGTAGTGGCAATTTCTAAATGCTATACCATTTCCTGATATGTGCTGTTTTCTCTTTTCATACTCTAATGAGGGTTTTTATTCCCAAGCGCTTCAAGGCCACAGAGCTGATTTGGCAGACTATGTTGAAACTACTCCTTTTTACACAAAGTGTGCTACTGCTCAAGGACACGGGTGTCTCACACAAAGTTTGAACTCCCATAACAATATGAGACCGTGTGAAAGCAGATTTCTGAGGAAACTGTCTGCCCACCTTTTCTTGTATATAAGCTTTGCTATTTTGTGACTATTGCGCACACTCCTGCAGACTATCCTATACTCTGTGAGACCTGTGTCTTTGAATATTCAAATAAATAACCAGAAAGACAACTCTGTTTGTTTCACCATTTATTGTTGATCATTCTGACTCGTGTATCTCCACAGTATTGACTGGGTCTAAGATTTCCATAACAAGACTCACCTCACAGGAATGGATCTGCTGAAGCAGCTGTTCGTGTCATGAAAAGGGCCCTTAACAACCTTGGAGGAGATGGAACCTTCACATGGGGAGAATTTCAAACATTCCTATACATGGCAGCTAACTTGGCCAACGAGAGACCGTTCGATGCCAGGATTCAAAGCAGGGAGGACTGCGGGTACATCTGCCCAAACTCACGTTTACTTGGAAGGTCTGGACTAAAAGGAGACCCTGGGAGCTTTACATTTGAAAGCTATCCCTACAAAAGATTAAGGGAAATCCAAGCCGAAGTAGACAAATTCTGGAGGAAGTGGAGTCAGTTGGCAGGGCCCAATCTGTTTGTAAGAAATAAGTGGCACACTAGGGAGCGGAATGTGGCTGTAGGAGATGTTGTTTGGGTGGCAGACCAGAATGCCTTAAGAGGTCAATACAGACTTGCCAGGGTGGTTGGTGTTAACACCGATGGAAAGGGCATTGTGAGAGATGTAAATGTCGGCACCTTTCCAAACTACCCAGTCCCATCGGAAGAGGTTATTGAACAACCCGCCAGGAGAAAAGTTGTGGGAATCAACTCAAATCCCTGCCACAGTACTTCACAGAGACGTCCGGCGCATAGTGGTTCTGCTTCCCATTGAAGAGCAAAATGCTGGAAGCAAGAACAACACATATGATGATCAGACTGAGAAATAGTACAATACACCAAACTCATCAGCAGTGAATCGTTTTCTGTAACTTCAATAGAAAAAGTGTTGTGACCTCCTTGGGTTCAGGAACCAGGAGCTCAAGTGGGAGGTGTTTTGTCAGAGCCTGAGAAGTGCAATTCAAAATCTGGCTCCAGTCCAGCAGGTGGAGACAGGGAGCCTAGGGTCTGTGATTCCACTGAGAATGTGGTGCAAAGGAAGAGTGTGAGTCTCCTATTTAATGAGCTAAATGCAACGCACCTGGGAACACACTCGCAGCAGAGGACAAACAATTCGCTGTGAGAGAGGAGAGTCAAAGATTCGACCAAGACGCTGCTGGTTTTCAACCTAAATGATGCATCAAGAGGCTAACAAGAGGCTGAACGAAGCAAAAAGGAATCTGCAATCACTCAAATAAAGAGGAAAGATTCAAATTTGAGTTGTCCCATGTGTCCTTTTGGAGTGAATCAAGCCATTTTCAAGTTTAGGCAGGAGTCAATCAAACAAACCAAATGACAACTGAACACCAGGTATTCACTCTCTGTCCTAAACGGCTTGTTGGTGCTCCTCCCTGTGAGCCCAGTGTGCTCTGATTGGTCGGGACGTTGCAAGGCTCGTTGCTGCGAGCTGCTGCGAGGAGCGGACAGGTTTCCGGGTCGGCGATACAGCGAGAACAAGCGAAACTCATCCTGAGCACACACAAACACTCACAGCCGAAGTCAAAACAATAAGCGTGGCTTGATATTGAGAAAGAAAAAGGTTTATAACGCTGTGAGAACGGGTCTGCTGCGGAGAGCATTTCTCCGCCATCCCAACTTGTCTGTTACCAGCGTTCAGGGAGCTCTATGCAAGTCAATGGGACTCCCTGTTAGATAGCCAAGGGGTCCTGGTGTGTGAGGTGCTCCACGGATTGGTCCATTTGGGCCAATCCGGTCATTTGTTGTTGATCTGGGTGTGCACACGTCACTGAACCCAGGAAGCAAACAATGGTAAAAGAGAAATGTCCAACGAGGCGTTCTGGGGCAGCAGACAGGTCTTCTCTGTGTTAGAGGTTTACTCGCTGCAGGGTGCACTTTGAGGGTTTTGACTCTGCAGAGCGGTTACATGCAGAACAACCTTCATAACTCACAAGGGGACGGTAATAACCAGAAAAGCATGACATGGGACCTTTAAGAAAGTTATCACGAAACATCTAAGAATGCTTTTAAATAACGTTATCCTACCTTTCAGAAGAATATTCTGGGAACCAAAATAAAACTTCCCGCTGAAAACATTCCTAGAACAATTAATGTTTTTAAGAACCAAACATTTCTAGCTGGGAACTCACACATGCCACCGCACACATGCAATATCTGCTTACAGCTTATCGTGAATTACGTGCTTGTTTTTTTCAAAAGGACACTGTGGTGACATCAGATATTTTAAAACATCCTTTTCAAACAAATGCAACAACTTGTTTTTATGACAACTTCTGCTCAATTCTGTTTGTTGTAAAGGGAACAAACCTGGTTTGTTTTTGAAAGCGCTCTACAAATAAAGCTGACTTTGACCTGTTAATATTTCGCATCACAGAAACATTTTATAAAAAAAGAACAACCTCCTGAAAACCTCTAAAACAACGTTCTGTCATCTCAGGCCTCAATAACCTCCTGAAAACATTTTCTGAATGTTGCTTTGAAAATGTTCTTCTTTTGTTATCATGTAACATTGAGGGAATGTTTTATAAAAGAACATCTTTAATGTGTTACCCAACAACGTCCAAAACACATCCTTAGAATGTTGCAGGCAAAACGTTAGGTCTTAGTTAACCTTAAACCTTATAGGAACATTATTTAAAATGATAAACATCCTCAAAAGGTTCTTTGGACATCAGATGAAAACGTTTTCTTTAAAACATTATTAGAACATGTAGGTAACGTTAGCCAAAGTTGTGAGAACGTTCCCCGCTAGCTGGGCTGTCCCCCCTTACAGACACTTCTTAAAACCCTTTTAAATGCCATTCTCTTCCTGTCCCCTAGATGCCCTCTGACTGTTTCCAGTCCATCTGCATTTTGCTCCTTCTCTAAACCAAAGGAAACTGATGAGTTTAAGTTGGATTTAGGAGAACAGATCAGGATGATCTCCTTCCTCCATACAAGTTAAATGTTCCTGGCTCTACTAAATGTCTATAGTCTTACCCAAGAGCTTTTAAAACGACATAATGCAAATCTAATCATTATAATAGAATATGATATGCCTCTAAAATGTATCCATTGTTGAATATTTTATAAATACTAATAATACATGACTACAGAGGTGGTGCAGTTGACTGATGAAGCTTTAAGTGTTCCAGTCGAAAAACAATAAATCACAATCAATGACTCACTGAATGTGCTCTCTAAAGATGTATTTCATAACATAATGCGTTGATACAAAAACACATTAACATGCAGTAACTATGTTAAACATTTGGTCACTCCGAGCAGTTTGTCTGACTTTCAGTGCACACAACAAAAAGAGCTTCTCCCAGCCAACATGTCCACAGCCTCTAACAGTAGGCCGGCCTCTCGTTGTTTACAGGAGGGAGTAAAGTCTATCCCTTCTGGCACTGTCTCACTGCACTCTGGATTCAAAGCAGAAAGTGCCTTACAAGAGGGAAATGATGTCATACAACAGAAGGGGGTCAAACTCAAAAGCAGGGGAACCTCTGGAGAAGTTATTTGTAGACAAACCATAAAACTGAGGGAAAAAAGCTGAAATCTATTACCCCCCCCCCCCAAAAAAAATACAATGGAGCACAGAGCTAATGAATCACAGCGCTGTGTGAGCGTACAGAACCCAGGTGACTGTTGCTCCATGTTTGTACTGCGTTGACCTCTCAATGGCATCTGGTAACCCAACGTTTAATCAAAAGTCTTTGTTTAGGGAACATACATATTGATCAATATTAGCCTGTAGATACACGTTTTGCTTTTTAAAAAAAATACATCTATAGTTGAAGGTAATCTACAGTGATTTCATTCAGTTCAAATGTTCAATAACACAAAGGGTATTGTGCTTCATGCAAACAGCTTCAGATTGTGTTACTTATTTCTATAATGTAACCTTGACCACAGCTTCCTGTGACTGAAATGAAAGGAGAAAGCCCTTGTTAGCAGCTTTGTTAGACTAAACTTAGAAACAGCAGCTATGTGGGCTAAATGCTAACGTCCACATGCTAACATGCTCATAGTTACAATGCTATCTTGTGGATATCAAGAAGGTAATAGCTTGCTCTCCGTTTTAGTTTAGCATGCGTGAGTACACTTTTGACAAATAGCGCTGAACACAACCACGTCTGAGGCTGGAATGTTATTCATTTTGTAGGTATTGGCTCATAAATCTAATAAATGACAAATATAATGGCATGGTTCCCAGAGGATGAGTCCTACTAATTCTAATGTTTTTAAGAGATTCGCTTCAGTGTTTAACAGTTACTGTCTAGATTCAAGATGATACTCATTAAGTCAATGGGATCATGGATGCCTCTATTTAGACCAGGGGTGTCAAACTCAAGGCCCGGGGGCCAAATCCGGCCCGCCACTTCATTTTATGTGGCCCACAAGAGCTTGCAAAGAATATAATACGTTTATTATAATGTTACGTGCCGCTTTACAGGAGAACGTTGCCCATAAACTACATGTCCCACAATGCATCTCATTTTGTGACATACGCAATGAAGAGACTTGCAATGATTTGCCCTAGACTTCTGCTTTCAGACATAGTTAATTATTAAGTTATTACCCTATCCGATAATAATCCAATGCAGAGGAAATATTGTAAAATTATACATTATTTTATATTTATCATCTATATTTATCTATGTATATTTATTTATATAGTCTTAAAGTTACCACCGGCCCTTTGAGTGCAACCATAATTCTAATGTGGCCCGCGATGAAATTGAGTTTGACACCCCTGATTTAGACCATCCATCCAATAGGTGTTGAGATATGAGGGCGACCGAACAACAGTGACATCCGAGTTGTAAAATATATGACTA